>NC_052149.1:2903712-2953291 GCF_902713615.1 Scyliorhinus canicula
TGTGGTATGAAGAATATTTTCAGGTGGGATTATGGGGTTCAGTTGTTTTCTGTGGATAATAAATCCCCTTCCTGCTGTCCCTGATAATGGAGATGCTTAAGGGGCCTGGATTCAGTCGGGTTTTGAGGGTGTACTTTGTGGAGATCAATGCAGGGTTAACGGGATTTATTGGGAGATGGAGATACAGAGAGAGTTGGAGAAGGAGGGAAAGAGAGTGATGGAGGGAGGAAGGGAGAGATGGAGAAATGGGGGGGGGGGGGGGGGAGAGATCAAACAAAGAAAGAGCTGGAGGAATGTGGAAAAGGTAGAGCAACAGAAGTTGAGGAAAGTGAGACAAAAATGGAGAGAAAGGAAGAGAAGAGCAAATAAACAGAGAAATAGAAGGTGGGACAAAGGAGAGATGTTGAGTAAAAGAGAAAAACATCAGGTGTGGAGAAACTGGAGGAATTTCAATATCCAACCTGGATTCTGCCTCTTTACCTCTCGATTTTCTGCTTCTTGGAGCATGTTTTAGTGTCTTTTACTGTGGAGACAAGTAGGAAACTTTTTCAAAGTCTCCTCGTTTCCCATGATTAATTCCTCAGTTTCAGCCGAGAAGTCACCAACATTTTCTTTAGCTACACTCTCCCTTTTTTTATTGGAAAGATCAAATTGACCACCACCGTCCACAGCTTTTAGAGCGAGAGAGTTCCAGATTTTCAATAATCTTTCCGAGGCTTCCTCAAAACGAGCTGAATTGTGTCCCAGGGTGAACACAAGTTGTCTCAAACTTAGATGCCGTTTGGAATACAAATAGGAGGAAGGAAGCACTGTTCCAGCTGTACTGGTCAGACTCCATCTGGATTGACTGTGTCCATTCTTGGGGTATTACATCTCGGGAAGGATATACCGGAGGGAGTACAGACCAAAGTGATACAAATGAACAAACAGTCACAATGATAGACTTGGCTCACTTTCCCTCGAGTTTAGAAGATTACAGGGCGATTTAATCAAGATGTTTAAGCTGATTAAAGGACTTGATGGGGCAGCGAGAGAGAGATAAATGATTTCCTCTGATGGGGGGTGGGGGGGGGGGGACAAAACCTTCAAATTGGAGCCTGGTCATTTCGGGTGATTTCAGGAACCACTGCCTCACACACAGGGGAGTGGAAATCTGGAACCCCCCCCCCACTCCAAAGTATTGGTGAAAGTAAAAATGCCAAACTGGGATTGAGAGATGTTTATTGGGTAAGGGGATTTAAGAGTAATTAAGAAGGCTCGATGGAGTTAAGCTACAGATCAGCCATGATCTTGTTAAATAGCAAAGAGGCTCTGCTGCCCAATAGCCACTTTCTCCTGGTTTATTGTGAAAATGTTAACCTGTCAGTTTGAGGAGTTTTTCTTCCTGCCCCACTTTCATCACCGCTCACTTGCTGGACTTAAACATCAGGGTGGAAATGATTTGAAACAATAATTGACCATCAGCTTTTCAAATTATGACTAATGCTTTCAGACAAGTGGTGAATTGACACTGTAATGTTAGACTCTTAGATCACTGGTCTCTTCTCCTAGCAACAAGATAAAATACCGGGGAAGCGGATTGGTTAACACTGATTCATAAAATGTATGTGTGTCACTGGCTGTATTCTACCAGGGGTATGAGCCCCTCTAATCTCTGCGAACCGAGCCCGTTCCTTACACATGCCTGTGGAATGTGCCAGACAACAATATCTACTTGCATTTGTATAGGGCCTTCACATAGTAAAGATTTCCAAAAAAGCTGCATAGGAGTGTTCATCTAAGAATGGTTGATACTGACTCCCCAAAGGGCACACAGGTGACTGAAAGCTTGAAAGATAAGTTTTAAGGAGCATCTAAAAGGAGAGATGGAGGGGGGAGATAAAGAGAGAGGTGCAGAGGTTTAGGGGAGGGAGGTCCCAGGGAGCTGAAGGCACAATCGACCATTATGGAGTGATGGAAATCAAGATTCTCAAAAGGCTAGAATTAGAGGAGGCATTGATCTCACCGGGTTTGTTGTGACTTGAGGTGGTTACAGAGATCAGGAGGGATGAGGCTGCAGTGCAATTTTAACGTGAGGATATAAACTTTACAGTTGAGACTTTATCTGCTGTATTTGTGACAGCTTTACGTTCGGGCTATCAAACTGATATATAGTGATAATGTATCGCTCGATCAGCAAGTTGGTTTCAAGCACAATGTTAAATAAACATGATTTCAATTAGCGAAAGAAAGGACTTGCATTTCAGTAGCAACGACTAATGGGCTCGGAGCATCCCAAATCAGTTTACTCCCACAGAAATGTATAATTGAAGCTCGGTCTTTGTGGTAAAATCACAAACACTGCCGGCAACGTGCCGACAGCACTGCCTAACAAACAACAATGTCAGAATGAATACATCATCTGTTTCTCACTGCAATTGCTTCAGTTATTAATATTGGTCTGAGGACACCAGGGACAACAGGTTTGCTCTCCCAAGGAGTTGAGTGGACAGGCAGGCTTTGGTTTACTGTTACAGCTGAAAGACACCACTTCACTCAGTACTGACCCTCGCCACAGACCCACTGACAGTGCAGCACTCCCTCAGTACTGACCCTCTGACAGTGCAGCACTCCCTCAGTACTGACCCTCTGACAGTGCAGCACTCCCTCAGTACTGACCCTCTGACAGTGCGGCACTCCCTCAGTACTGACCCTCTGACAGTGCGGCACTCCCTCAGTACTGACCCTCTGACAGTGCGGCACTCCCTCAGTACTGACCCTCTGACAGTGCAGCACTCCCTCAGTACTGACTCTCTGACAGTGCGGCACTCCCTCAGTACTGACCCTCTGACAGTGCAGCAGTCCCTCAGTACTGACCCTCTGACAGTGCAGCACTCCCCCAGTACTGACCCTCTGACAGTGCGGCACTCCCTCAGTACTGACCCTCTGACAGTGCAGCACTCCCTCAGTACTGACCCTCTGACAGTGCGGCACTCCCTCAGTACTGACCCTCTGACAGTGCAGCACTCCCTCAGTACTGACCCTCTGACAGTGCGGCACTCCCTCAGTACTGACCCTCTGACAGTGCAGCACTCCCTCAGTACTGACCCTCTGACAGTGCAGCACTCCCTCAGTACTGACCCTCTGACAGTGCGGCACTCCCTCAGTACTGACCCTCTGACAGTGCAGCACTCCCTCAGTACTGACCCTCTGACAGTGCGGCACTCCCTCAGTACTGACCCTCTGACAGTGCAGCACTCCCTCAGTACTGACCCTCTGACAGTGCAGCACTCCCTCAGTACTGACCCTCTGCCAGTGCAGCACTCCCTCAGTACTGACCCTCTGACAGTGCGGCGCTCCCTCAGTACTGACCCTCTGACAGTGCAGCACTCCCTCAGTACTGACCCTCTGACAGTGCGGCGCTCCCTCAGTACTGACCCTCTGACAGTGCAGCACTCCCTCAGTACTGACCCTCTGACAGTGCAGCACTCCCTCAGCACTGACCCTCTGACAGTGCAGCACTCCCTCTGTACTGACCCTCTGACAGTGCAGCATTCCCTCAGTACTGACCCTCTGACAGTGCAGCACTCCCTCAGTACTGACCCTCTGACAGTGCAGCACTCCCTCAGTACTGACCCTCTGACAGTGCAGCACTCCCTCAGTACTGACCCTCTGACAGTGCAGCGCTCCCTCAGTACTGACCCTCTGACAGTGCGGCACTCCCTCAGTACTGACCCTCTGGCACTGTGGCATCCCCTCGCCACAGACCCACTGACAGTGCGGCACTCCCTCAGTAGTGACCCTCTGACAGTGCAGCACTCCCTCAGCACTGACCCTCTGACAGTGCAGCACTCCCTCAGTACTGACCCTCTGACAGTGCAGCATTCCCTCAGTACTGACCCTCTGACAGTGCAGCACTCCCTCAGTACTGACCCTCTGACAGTGCAGCACTCACTCAGTACTGACCCTCTGACAGTGCAGCACTCCCTCAGTACTGACCCTCTGACAGTGCAGCACTCCCTCAGTACTGACCCTCTCACAGTGCAGCACACACTCAGTACTGACCCTCTGACAGTGCGGCACTCCCTCAGTACTGACCCTCTGACAGTGCGGCACTCCCTCAGTAGTGACCCTCTGACAGTGCAGCACTCCCTCAGTACTGACCGTCTGACAGTGCAGCACTCCCTCAGTAATGACCCTCTGACAGTGCGGCACTCCCTCAGTAATGACCCTCTGACAGTGCAGCACTCCCTCAGTACTGACCCTCTGACAGTGCAGCACTCCCTCAGTACTGACCCTCTGACAGTGCGGCACTCCCTCAGTATGACCCTCTGACAGTGCAGCACTCCCTCAGTACTGACCCTCTGACAGTGCGGCACTCCCTTAGTAATGACCCTCTGACAGTGCAGCACTCCCTCAGTACTGACCCTCTGACAGTGCAGCACTCCCTCAGTAATGACCCTCTGACAGTGCAGCACTCCCTCAGTACTGACCCTCTCACAGTGCGGCACTCCCTCAGTACTGACCCTCTCACAGTGCGGCACTCCCTCAGTACTGACCCTCTCACAGTGCGGCACTCCCTCAGTACTGACCCTGAAATAATTTGTCAGGGGGATGGGAAAACGAGCTGCAGTCTAGAAGCCAGTGTTGAGAGTAGTGAGGTACTGAGGAGGGTATCAAGGTCGCAGGAGTGTACCGGCAGACAGGCAGTTGGGTTGAAGTGTGTCTACTTCAATGCAAGGAGCATCCGGAATAAGGTTGGTGAACATGAAGCGTGGATTGGTACCTGGGACTATGATGCTGTGGGCTTACGGAGACATGGTTGGAACAGGGACAGGAATGGTTGTTGGAAGTTCCCGGGTAGATGTTTCAGTAAGAGTAGGGAAGGTGGTAAAAGAGGTGGAGGAGTAGCATTGTTAATCAAGGATAGTTTAACGGCTGCAGAAAGGCAGTTTGAAGGGGATCTGCCTACTGAGGTAATATGGGCTGAAGTTAGAAATAGGAAAGGAGCGGTCACATTGTTAGGAGTTTTCTATAGGCCCCCAAATAGTAATAGAGATGTGGAGGAAAAGATTGCAAAACAGATTATGGATAGGTGTGGAGGTCTCAGGGTAGTTGTCATGGGTGACTTTAACTTTCCAAATATTGATTGGAACCTCTATTGGTCGAACAGTACGGATGGGGATTTTTTGTACAGTGTGTGCAGGAGGGTTTCCTGATACAATATGTGGATAGGCCGACAAGAGGTGGGGGCACATTGGATTGGTACTGGGTAATGAACCGGGCCAGGTGTTAGATTTGTTTATGGGAGAGCACTTTGGAGATAGTGACCACAATTCGGTGTCTTTCACTATTGCAATGGAGAGGGATAGGGCCATACGGCAGGGCAAGGTTTATAATTGGGGGAGGGGTAATTATGGTGCGATTAGGTAAGAATTAGGGAGCATAAGATGGAAACAGAAACTGTCAGGGAAAGGCACAAATGAAAAGTGGAGCTTGTTCAAGGAACAAATACTCCGTGTCCTTGATAGGTATGTCCCTGTCAGACAGGGAGGAAATGGCCGTGTGAGGGAACCATGGGTCGGAAAAGAGGTTGAATGTCTTGTCAAGAGGAAAAAGGAAGCGTATGTAAGAAAACAAGGTTCAGTTGGGTCGCTTGAGGGTTACAAGTCAGCAAGAAATTAGCTAAAAAAAAGGACTTTGGAGAGTTAGGAGGGGGAATGAGAAGTCCTTGGCAGGTTGGATCAAGGAAAACCCCAAGGCTTTTTACTCTTTTATGTGAGAAATAAAAGAATGACCAGGGTGAGGTTAGGGCCAGTCAAGGACAGTAGTGGGAACTTGTGCATGGAGTCAGAAGAAATAGGAGAGGCGTTGAATGAATACTTTTCTTCACCAAGTGTTCACCAAGGAGAGGGGCCATGTTTTTGAGGATGAGTGTGTGATACAGGTGGGTAGGCTGGAGGAGGTAGATGTTCTGAGGAAGGATGTATTAGCAATTTTGAAATACCTGAGGGTCGATAAATCCCCAGGGCCAGATGGGATGTATCCCAGGATTGTTTGGGAGGCAAAGGATGAGATGCAGAGCCATTGGCTTTGATGTTTGGGTCCTCACCGTCCACGTGGATAGTGCCAGTGGACTGAAGAATGGTGAATGTTGTTCCTCTGTTCAAGAAAGGGAATGGGAATGAGCCTGGTAATTATAGGCCGGTTAGTCTTACTTCGGTGGTCGGTAAGTTAATGGAAAAGGATAGGATTTATGACCATTTGGAAAGATGCAGCTTAATTCGGGATACTCAACACGGATTCATGAAAGGTAAGTCTTGCCTCACAAATTTTATTCAATTCTTTGAGGAGGTAATTAAGTGTGTAGATGAAGGTAGAGCAGTTGATGTGGTATACATGGATTTTAGTAAGGCGTTTGATAAGGTTCCCTATGGTCAGCTCATGAAGAAAGTAAGGAGGTGTGGGATAGAGGGAAATTTGGCCAATTGGATAAGTAACTGGCTCAGAGAAGACAGAGGGTGGTGGTGGATGAAACATTTTCAGACTGGAGACCAGTTATGAGACCAGCTGCGTCCTCTGCTATTTGTGATTTTTATCAATGACTTGGAGGAGGGGGCTGAAGGGTGGGCCAGTAAATTTGCTGATGACACCACGATTGGTGGAGTAGTGGATGAGGTGGAGGGCTGTTGTAGGCTGCAAAGAGACATTGATAGGATGCAGAGCTGGGCCGGAAAATGGCAGATGGAGTTTAACCCTGATAAGTGAGAGGTGATTCATTTTGGTAGGAAAAATTTGAATGCGGATTTTAAGGTCAACAGCAGGGTTCTGAGGAATGTGGAGGAACAGAGAGATCTTGGCGTTCATGTCCACAGATCTCTGAAGGTTGCCACTCAAGTGGATAGAGCCGTGAAGAAGGCGTATAGTGTGTTAGTGTTTATTAACAGGGTGCTTGAGTTTAAGAGCCGTGGGGTTATGCTGCAACTATACATGACCCTGGTGAGACCACATTTGGAGTACTGTGTGCAGTTCTGGTCACCTCATTATAGGAAGGATGTGGAAGCATTGGAAAGGGTGCAAAAGAGATTTACCAGGATGCTGCCTGGTTTGCCAGATAGGTCTAATGAGGAAAGGTTGAGGGAGCTGGAGCTTTTCTCTGTGGAGTGGAGGACGAGAGGCGACTTAATAGAGTTTGATAAGATAATGAGGGCGATAGATAGAGTGGACGTTCAGAGACTATTTCATCGGGTGGATGTAGCTGTTACAAGGGGGCATAACTATAAGGTTCAGGGTGGGAGATATAGGAGAGATGTCCGAGGTAGGTTCTTTACTAAGAGAGTGGTTAGGGTGTGGAATGGACTCCCTGCTATGATAGTGGAGTCAGACACTTTAGGAACTTTCAAGTGGTTTTGGATATGCACATGGAGCACACCAGAATGACAGGGAGTGGGATAGCTTGATCTTGGTTTCGGGCAGGGCTCGGCACAACATCGAGGGCCGAAGGGCCTGTTCTGTGCTGTAGTGTTCTAAATTCTATAACCCTCTGACCATGCAGCACTCCCTCAGTACTGACCCTCTGACAGTGCAGCACTCCCTCAGTACTGACCCTCTGACAGTGCAGCACTCCCTCAGTACTGACCCTCTGACAGTGCAGCACACCCTCAGTACTGACCCTCTGACAGTGCGGCACTCCCTCAGTACTGACCCTCTGACAGTGCAGCACACCCTCAGAACTGACCCTCTGACAGTGCAGCACTCCCTCAGTACTGACCCTCTGACAGTGCGGCACTCCCTCAGTACTGACCCTCTGATAGTGCAGCACTCCCTCAGTACTGACCCTCTGACAGTGCAGCACTCCCTCAGTACTGACCCTCTGACAGTGCGGCACTCCCTCAGTATTGACCCTCTGACAATGCAGCACTCCCTCAGTACTGACCCTCTGACAGTGCGGCACTCCCTCAGTACTGACCCTCTGACAGTGCGGCACTTCCTCAGTACTGACCCTCTGACAGTGGAGCACTCCCTCAGTACTGACCCTCTGACAGTGCAGCACTCCCTCAGTACTGACCCTCTGACAGTGCAGCACTCCCTCAGTACTGACCCTCTGACAGTGCAGCACTCCCTCAGTACTGACCCTCTGACAGTGCAGCACTCCCTCAGTACTGACCCTCTGACAGTGCGGCGCTCCCTCAGTACTGACCCTCTGACGGTGCAGCACTCCCTCAGTATTGACCCTCTGGCAGTTCATTGTACATTGGGAGTTTCAGCCTGCATTTTGTTTATACGTTTCTATTTTCTTGACCTTATGATCATCCGAGTCAGGCAAGTGTGCCAACATGTAGATTATTGTGTTTGAAAATAGAGGAGAACAAATGGAGTGTTGGACAATCTGCACAATGCTGTACACACAAGGGTATTGGCAATAGTCTTAGCTGGTGAGTTATTATCCTTGTACATTGCCCTCTCTACAAGTTGCTACATGTCCCAGATTACTGGAAATCAAGATGAATTGACAATAGCATCAACTTTCAGATATTTGGCAAATCCTGACCAGCGATGGGGACCAGTGCCGGTCAAAGAATGATCGCTCTGCCAACGGGCTAGCTCTGACATAATGGGTAGAATGGCCTCCTTTGGTGATGAGTGAATCTACATAACCCTCAACTAATCTAAAACTCTCTTTGCCCCTATTCTAACTCCCATCACATCCCATTCACCCGCCGTGATCGCGGATCTACATATCTCAAGTCTAGCTCATTGATTTTAAAATCCGCATTCCTGTTTTCAAACCTCTTCATGACTCTGTCCCTCCCTATCTCTGTAATCTCCTACACCCTGGGACCCTCTGTCCCTCCCTATCTCTGTAATCTCCTACACCCTGGGCCCCTCTGTCCCTCCCTATCTCTGTAATCTCCTGCACCCTCGGACCCTCTGTCCCTCCCTATCTCTGTAATCTCCTACACCCTGGGACCCTCTGTCCCTCCCTATCTCTGTAATCTCCTACACCCTTGGACCCTCTGTCCCTCCCTATCTCTGTAATCTCCTACACCCTGGGCCCCTCTGTCCCTCAATATCTCTGTAATCTCCTACAGCCTGGGACCCTCTGTCCCTCCCTATCTCTGTCATCTCCTACACCCTGGGACCCTCTGTCCCTCCCTATCTCTGTAATCTCCTACACCCTGGGACCCTCTGTCCCTCCCTATCTCTGTCATCTCCTACACCCTGGGACCCTCTGTCCCTCCCTATCTCTGTCATCTCCTACACCCTGGGACCCTCTGTCCCTCCCTATCTCTGTAATCTCCTACACCCTTGGACCCTCTGTCCCTCCCTATCTCTGTAATCTCCTACACCCTGGGCCCCTCTGTCCCTCCCTATCTCTGTAATCTCCTACACCCTGGGCCCCTCTGTCCCTCCCTATCTCTGTAATCTCCTGCACCCTCGGACCCTCTGTCCCTCCCTATCTCTGTAATCTCCGACACCCTGGGACCCTTAGACCCTCCCTATCACTGCCATCTCCTGCACCCTCGGATCCTCTGTCCCTCCCTATCTCTGTAATCTCCTACACCCTGGGCCCCTCTGTCCCTCCCTATCTCTGTCATCTCCTGCACCCTTGGACCCTCTGTCCCTCCCTATCTCTGTAATCTCCTACACCCTCGGATCCTCTGTCCCTCCCTATTTCTGTAATCTCCTGCACCCTGGGACCCTCTGTCCCTCCCTATCTCTGTAATCTCCTACACCCTGGGCCCCTCTTTCCCTCCCTATCTCTGTAATCTCCGACACCCTGGGACCCTTAGACCCTCCCTATCTCTGTAATCTCCTACACCCTCGGACCCTCTGTCCCTCCCTATCTCTGTCATCTCCTACACCCTGGGACCCTCTGTCCCTCCCTATCTCTGTAATCTCCTACACCCTTGGACCCTCTGTCCCTCCTTATCTCTGTAATCTCCTACACCCTCGGATCCTCTGTCCCTCCCTATTTCTGTAATCTCCTGCACCCTGGGACCCTCTGTCCCTCCCTATCTCTGTCATCTCCTGCACCCTCGGACCCTCTGTCCCTCCCTATCTCTGTAATCTCCTACACCCTGGGCCCGTCTGTCCCTCCCTATCTCTATAATCTCCTACACCCTCGGACCCTCTTTCCCTCCCTATCTCTGTAATCTCCGACACCCTGGGCCCCTCTGTCCCTCCCTATCTCTGCCATCTCCTACACCCTGGGCCCCTCTGTCCCTCTCTATCTCTGTAATCTCCTACACCCTGGGCTCCTCTGTCCCTCCCTATCTCTGTAATCTCCTGCACCCTGGGCCCCTCTGTCCCTCCCTATCTCTGTCATCTCCTGCACCCTCGGACCCTCTGTCCCTCCCTATCTCTGTAATCTCCTGCACCCTCGGACCCTCTGTTCCTCCCTATCTCTGTCATCTCCACCCTCGGACCCTCTGTCCCTCCCTATCTATGTCATCTCCTGCACCCTTGGCCCCTCTGTCCCTCCCTATCTCTGTAATCTCCTACACCCTCGGACCCTCTGTCCCTCCCTATCTCTATAATTTTCTACACCCTGGGACCCTCTGTCCCTCCCTATCTCTGTAATCTCCTACACCCTGTGACCCTCTGTCCCTCCCTATCTCTGTAATCTCCTACACCCTCGGATCCTCTGTCCCTCCCTATTTCTGTAATCTCCTGCACCCTGGGACCCTCTGTCCCTCCCTATCTCTGTAATCTCCTACACCCTGGGACCCTCTGTCCCTCCCTGTCTCTGTAATCTCCTACACCCTGGGCCCCTCTTTCCCTCCCTATCTCTGTAATCTCCGACACCCTGGGACCCTTAGACCCTCCCTATCTCTGTAATCTCCTACACCCTCGGACCCTCTGTCCCTCCCTATCTCTGTCATCTCCTACACCCTGGGACCCTCTGTCCCTCCCTATCTCTGTAATCTCCTACACCCTTGGACCCTCTGTCCCTCCTTATCTCTGTAATCTCCTACACCCTCGGACCCTCTTTCCCTCCCTATCTCTGTAATCTCCTACACCCTGGGCCCCTCTGTCCCTCCCTATCTCTGTAATCTCCTGCACCCTGGGCCCCTCTGTCCCTCCCTATCTCTGTCATCTCCTGCACCCTCGGACCCTCTGTTCCTCCCTATCTCTGTCATCTCCACCCTCGGACCCTCTGTCCCTCCCTATCTATGTCATCTCCTGCACCCTTGGCCCCTCTGTCCCTCCCTATCTCTGTAATCTCCTACACCCTCGGACCCTCTGTCCCTCCCTATCTCTGTCATCTCCTGCACCCTTGGACCCTCTGTCCCTCCCTATCTCTGTAATCTCCTACACCCTCGGATCCTCTGTCCCTCCCTATTTCTGTAATCTCCTGCACCCTGGGACCCTCTGTCCCTCCCTATCTCTGTAATCTCCTACACCCTGGGCCCCTCTTTCCCTCCCTATCTCTGTAATCTCCGACACCCTGGGACCCTTAGACCCTCCCTATCTCTGTAATCTCCTACACCCTCGGACCCTCTGTCCCTCCCTATCTCTGTCATCTCCTACACCCTGGGACCCTCTGTCCCTCCCTATCTCTGTAATCTCCTACACCCTTGGACCCTCTGTCCCTCCTTATCTCTGTAATCTCCTACACCCTCGGATCCTCTGTCCCTCCCTATTTCTGTAATCTCCTGCACCCTGGGACCCTCTGTCCCTCCCTATCTCTGTCATCTCCTGCACCCTCGGACCCTCTGTCCCTCCCTATCTCTGTAATCTCCTACACCCTGGGCCCCTCTGTCCCTCCCTATCTCTATAATCTCCTACACCCTCGGACCCTCTTTCCCTCCCTATCTCTGTAATCTCCGACACCCTGGGCCCCTCTGTCCCTCCCTATCTCTGCCATCTCCTACACCCTGGGCCCCTCTGTCCCTCCCTATCTCTGTAATCTCCTACACCCTGGGCTCCTCTGTCCCTCCCTATCTCTGTAACTCCTGCACCCTGGGCCCCTCTGTCCCTCCCTATCTCTGTCATCTCCTGCACCCTCGGACCCTCTGTCCCTCCCTATCTCTGTAATCTCCTGCACCCTCGGACCCTCTGTTCCTCCCTATCTCTGTCATCTCCACCCTCGGACCCTCTGTCCCTCCCTATCTATGTCATCTCCTGCACCCTTGGCCCCTCTGTCCCTCCCTATCTCTGTAATCTCCTACACCCTCGGACCCTCTGTCCCTCCCTATCTCTATAATTTTCTACACCCTGGGACCCTCTGTCCCTCCCTATCTCTGTAATCTCCTACACCCTGTGACCCTCTGTCCCTCCCTATCTCTGTAATCTCCTACACCCTCGGATCCTCTGTCCCTCCCTATTTCTGTAATCTCCTGCACCCTGGGACCCTCTGTCCCTCCCTATCTCTGTAATCTCCTGCACCCTGGGACCCTCTGTCCCTCCCTGTCTCTGTAATCTCCTACACCCTGGGCCCCTCTTTCCCTCCCTATCTCTGTAATCTCCGACACCCTGGGACCCTTAGACCCTCCCTATCTCTGTAATCTCCTACACCCTCGGACCCTCTGTCCCTCCCTATCTCTGTCATCTCCTACACCCTGGGACCCTCTGTCCCTCCCTATCTCTGTAATCTCCTACACCCTTGGACCCTCTGTCCCTCCTTATCTCTGTAATCTCCTACACCCTCGGACCCTCTTTCCCTCCCTATCTCTGTAATCTCCTACACCCTGGGCCCCTCTGTCCCTCCCTATCTCTGTAATCTCCTGCACCCTGGGCCCCTCTGTCCCTCCCTATCTCTGTCATCTCCTGCACCCTCGGACCCTCTGTTCCTCCCTATCTCTGTCATCTCCTGCACCCTCGGACCCTCTGTTCCTCCCTATCTCTGTCATCTCCACCCTCGGACCCTCTGTCCCTCCCTATCTATGTCATCTCCTGCACCCTTGGCCCCTCTGTCCCTCCCTATCTCTGTAATCTCCTACACCCTCGGACCCTCTGTCCCTCCCTATCTCTATAATTTTCTACACCCTCGGACCCTCTGTCCCTCCCTATCTCTGTAATCTCCTACACCCTGTGACCCTCTGTTCCTTCCTATCTCTGTAATCTCCTACACCCAGGGACCCTCTGTCCCTCCCTATCTCTGCCATCTCCTACACCCTGGGCCCCTCTGTCCCTCCCTATCTCTGTAATCTCCTTCACCCTGGGCCCCTCTGTCCCTCCCTATCTCTGTAATCTCCTACACCGTGGGACCCTCTGTCCCTCCCTATCTCTGTCATCTCCTGCACCCTGGGACACCCGTTCCCTCCCTATCTCTGTCATCTCCTACACCCTGGGACCCTCTGTCCCTCCCTATCTCTGTAATCTCCTGCACCCTGGGACCCTCTGTCCCTCCCTATCTCTGTAATCTCCTACACCCTCGGACCCTCTGTCCCTCCCTATCTCTGTAATCTCCTGCACCCTGGGACCATCCGAGATCTCTCTGTTCCTCTCATTCTGGTCTCCTGATGTGAAATATTCCTCGAGTGGTGGGCATGCCGCCAGCTGGCTTGGTCCCAGCTCTGGACAAATATTGTTGAATAATTGCTCGTGGATATTTCACTGTGTTAAAGACACTGCAGAAATTGACTTATAAATGCTGATTCTTTCACTGGATGCAATCTAAAATTGCATTCAGTGAAAGGTCAGTCTGAAACGTGTTTTCCAGCCCATATATTATTCCGGAATCCCATTAAACGGGTGC
This sequence comes from Scyliorhinus canicula, assembly GCF_902713615.1. Taxonomy (NCBI): domain Eukaryota; kingdom Metazoa; phylum Chordata; class Chondrichthyes; order Carcharhiniformes; family Scyliorhinidae; genus Scyliorhinus; species Scyliorhinus canicula. The sequence continues at coordinate 2,917,397 of NC_052149.1, forward strand.
AGATTTTATTCGCCAATCACGGAGGTTACAGAATGATGTTGCACTCCTCGGTGTTGATTATCCGACAGTGAATCAGTCTCTCAGTAATGTTGATTCAGGTCTTAAGCCTGCAGTGTGAAGGCACTTGTCTTTAAATTCGAGCTGGGACATTTTAAGGTTGATGTGATGTTTTCATTATTTCATGAGATGTGGGCGTCGCTGGCTGTTATTATTCCCCATCCTCAATTTACCTGAGAAAGTGGTGGTGAGCTGCCTTCTTGAACCACTGTAGTGAAGGATGTAACTAGTAGAGTTGATTTGGGGGAGCCAGTAGATGTGGTTTATGTTGACTTTCAGAAGGTTTTTGACAAAGTCCCACAAAAGAGATTAGTGGGTAAAATGAAAGCGCATGAAATTAGGAGTGTGAGATTATGAGATGGATAGAAAGCTGGTTGGCAGACAGGAAACAAAGAGTAGGAATTGACAGATCTTTTTCAAACTGGAAGGCAATGATTAGTGGGGTACCGCAGGTATCGGTGTTGGGGTGAGCTATTCACAATATAAATGATTTTGATGAGGGAACAAAATGTGATGTCTCCAAATTTGCAGATGATACAAAGGAGGGTGAGCTGTGAGGAGGATACAGAGATCCTTCAATGTGATTTGGACAAGTTGAGTGAGTGGGCAAATGAATGGTAGATACAGTATAATGTGGATAAACGTGAGGTTATCCACTTCGGTGGCAAAAAAACGAGTGCAGATTGTTATCTGAATGGCCATAAATGATAGAGGGGAACGTGCAATGAGACCTGGGTGTCCTCGTACACCAGTCACTGAAGGTAAGCATGCAGGTACAGCAGGCGGTAAAGGAGGTAAATGGTATGTTGGCCTTCATTGCGAGAGGATTCGAGTACAGGAGCAGGAATGTCTTGCTGCAATTGTACAGGGCCTTGGTGAGGCCATACCTGGAATATTGATTTGATTGATTGTACCGAAGTACAGTGAAAATAATTTTTCTGCGGCCGAGGAACGTACACAGAACGTACATAGTAGACACAAGAATAATCAACAGAGAACATTGACAAATGCGACATTAATAAAACAGTGATTGGTTACAGTGCGGAACAAGGAGCCAAACAAAACAAATACATGAGCATTAGCAACATAGGGCGTCGTGAATAGTGTTCTTACAGGGAACAGATCAGTCCTAGTGCAGTTTTGGTCTCCTTACCTGAGGAAGATGTTCTTGTTACAGAGGAAGTGCAGAGAAGGTTTACCTGGGATGACAGGACTGACATACGGTGGGGAGATTGAGTCGGTTAGGATTGTTTTCACTGAAATTCAGTGGAATGAGACGGAATCTCATAGAAACCAATAAAATTCTAACAGGACTGGACAGGGTTGATGCAGGAAGGATGTTCCCGATGGTGGGTGTGTCCAGAACCAGGAGGTCACAGTCTGAGGATACGGGGTAGACCATTTATAATATAATAATCTTTTATTGTCACAAGTATGAAGTTACTGTGCAAAGCCCCTAGTCGCCACATTCCGGTGCCTGTTCGGGGAGGCCGGCACGGGAATTGAACCCCCGTGCTGGCCTTGTTCTGCATTATGAACCAGCTGTCTAGCCCACTGGGTTAAACCGACCATATAAATAATCTTTATTGTCACAAGTAGGCTTACATTAACACTGCAATGAAGTTACTGTGAAAAGCCCCTAGTCGCCACATTCCGGCGCCTGTTCTGGTACACAGAGGAAGAATTCAGATTTCTCAGCTGGTACGGGAATTGAACCCGAGCTGCTGGCTTTGCTCTGCATCCCAAACCAGCTGTCTAGCCCACTGAGCTGAACCAGCCCCCCCTTTAGGACAGAGCTGCCCCTTTAGGACGGAGATGAGGAGAACTTTCCTCACCCAGAGAGTGGTCGGCCTGTGGAATTCGTTACCATAGGAGTTGAAGCTGAAACATTGTATGTTTTGAAGAAGTGGTTAGATATCACACTCAGAGCGAAGGGGATCAAAGGATATTGGGGGGGGGGGGGAGCGGGATCAGGCTATTGAGTTGGATGATCAGCCATGATCGTAATGAATGAAGGGCCGAATGGCCTCCTCCTGCTGTTATTTTCTATGTTTCTATGTTTCCATGTCCATGTGGTGTAGGTACACCCACAGTGCTGTTAGGGAGGGAGTTCCAGGATTTTGACCCAGTGACAGTGAAGGAACAAGTCAGGATGGTGAATGACCTGCACGGGAACCTGTAGGTAGTGATCAATAGAATCTGTAGAATCCCTGCAGTACAGAAGGTGGCCATTTGGCCTATCGAGTCTGCACCGACCCTCCAAAAGAACACTCTATCTAGGCCCACTCCCCCTCACTATCCCCGTAACCCCGCACATTGATCATGGTGAATCCACCTAACCTGCACATGTGATGTTGCATTGCCGCTGCTGCCCTTGTCCTTCTAGGTGGTAGCGATCTCGGGTTTGGAAGAGGGTGTCGAATGAGCTTTGATGAGTTGACGCAGTGCATCGTGTAGATGGTATGCACTGCTGCACCACTCTATTGCGTTTTCCAAGTGTTGTTGAAGCTGTACTCATCCAGGCAAGTGTTTCATCACACTTCTGACTTGTGCCACACTGCTGACTTGTGCCTTGTAGATGGTGGACTGGCTGTGGGAGGTCAGGAGTGAGTTACTCGCCGTAGGATTCCGAGCTTTGATCTGCCCTGGCAGCCACAGTATTACTATGGCTAGTCCAGTTCGGTTTCTGATCAATGATGACCCCCAGGATGTTGATCGTGGGGGATTCAGAGATGGTAATGCCATCAAATGTCAAGGGCAATGGCTCGACCCTCTTTTGTTGGAGATGGTTATCGCCTGACACGTGCGGGTTGCTAATTCCTTGCCACTTAACAGCTCGAGCCTGAATGGTGTCTAGGTCTTGCTGTATAAATACAGAAACATCTTCAATGTCTGAAGAGGGGCGGCACAGTGGCGCTATTAACACTACTGCCTCACAGTGCCAGGGTCGCGGGTTCAATTCCAGCCTTGGGTCACTGTCTGTGTGGAGTCTGCACGTTCTTCCCGTGTGTGCATGGGTTTCCTCCGGGTGCTCCGGTTTCCTCCCACAGTCCAAAGATGTGCAGATTAGATGGATTGGCCATGATCAATTGCCCTTAGAGTCCAAAAGGTTAGATGGGGTTACGGGGATAGGGTGGGTGCTCTTTCCAAGGACCAGTGCAGGCTCATAGAACAGGCCCTTCAGCCCACAATGTTGTGCTGACCATTTATCCTAATCTAAGATCAACCTAACCTACACCCCTTCAATTTACTGCTGTCCATGTGCCTGTCCAAGAGTTGCTTAAATGTCCCTAATGACTCTGACTCCACCACCCCTGCTGGCAGTGCATTCCACACACCCACCACTCTCTGTGTAACAAACCTACCTCTGACATCTCCCCTATACCTTCCTCCAATGACCTTAAGATTATGTCCCCTCATGACAGCCATTTCCACCCTGGGGAAAAGTCTCTGGCTATCCACCCTATCATAGAGCATAGAACGATACAGCGCAGTACAGGCCCTTCGGCCCTCAATGTTGCACCGACATGGAAAAAACTAAAGGCCATCTAACCTACACTATGCCCTTATCATCCATATGCTTATCCAATAAACTTTTAAATGCCCTCAATGTTAGCGAGTTCACTACTGTTGCAGGTAGGGCATTCCACGGCCTCACCACTCTTTGCGTAAAAAAACCACCTCTGACCTCTGTCCTATATCTATTACCCCTCAATTTAAGGCTATGTCCCCTCGTGCTAGCCACCTCCATCTGCGGGAGAAGGCTCTCGCTGTCCACCCTATCTAACCCTCTGATCATTTTGTATGCCTCTATTAGGTCACCTCTTAACCTTCTTCTCTCTAACGAAAACAACCTCAAGTCCATCAGCCTTTCCTCATAAGATTTTCCCTCCATACCAGGCAACATCCTGGTAAATCTCCTCTGCACCCGTTCCAAAGCTTCCACGTCCTTCCTATAATGAGGCGACCAGAACTGTACGCAATACTCCAAATGCGGCCGTACTAGAGTTTGTACAACTGCAACATGACCTCATGGCTCCGGAACTCAATCCCTCTACCAATAAAGGCCATCACACCATAGGCCTTCTTCACAACCCTATCAACCTGGGTGGCAACTTTCAGGGATCTATGTACATGGACACCGAGATCCCTCTGCTCATCCACACTACCAAGAATTTTACCATTAGCCAAATATTCCTTATTTCTGTTATTCTTTCCAAAGTGAATCACCTCACACTTCTCCACATTAAACTCCATTTGCCACCTCTCAGCCCAGCTCTGCAGCTTATCTATGTCCCTCTGTAACCTGGAACATCCTTCCGCACTGTCTACAACTCCACCGACTTTAGTGTCGTCTGCAAATTTACTTACCCATCCTTCTGCGCCCTCCTCTAGGTCATTTATAAAAATGACAAACAGCAACGGCCCCAGAACAGATCCTTGTGGTACGCCACTCGTAACTGAACTCCATTCTGAACATTTCCCATCAACCACCACTCTCTGTCTTCTTTCAACTAGCCAATTTCTGATCCACATCTCTAAATCACCCTCAATCCCCAGCCTCCGTATTTTCTGCAATAGCCGACCGTGGGGAACCTTATCAAACGCTTTACTGAAATCCATATACACCACATCAACTGCTTTACCCTCGTCCACCTGTTCAGTCACCTTCTCAAAGAACTCGATAAGGTTTGTGAGGCATGACCTACCCTTCACAAAACCATGCTGACTATCCCTAATCATATTATTCCTATCTAGATGATTATAAATCGTATCTTTTATAATCCTCTCCAAGACTTTACCCACCACAGATGTTAGGCTCACCGGCCTATAGTTACCGGGGTTATCTCTACTCCCCTTCTTGAACAAAGGGACCACATTTGCTATCCTCCAGTCCTCTGGCACTATTCCTGTAGCCAATGATGACCTAAAAATCAAAGCCAAAGGCTCAGCAATCTCTTCTCTGGCTTCCCAGAGAATCCTAGGATAAATCCCATCAGGCCCCGGGGACTTATCTATTTTCACCTTGTCCAGAATTGCCAACACTTCTTCCCTACGCACCTCAATGCCATCTATTCTAATAGCCTGGGTCTCGGCATTCTCCTCCACAATATTATCTTTTTCCTGAGTGAATACTGACGAAAAGTATTCATTTAGTATCTCGCTTATCTCCTCAGCCTCCACACACAACTTCCCACCACTGTCCTTGACTGGCCCTACTCTTACCCTAGTCATTCTTTATTCCTGACATACCTATAGAAAGCTTTTGGGTTTTCCTTGATCCTACCTGCCAAAGACTTCTCATGTCCCCTCCTTGCTCGTCTTAGCTCTCTCTTTAGATCCTTCCTCGCTTCCCTGTAACTATCACGCGCCCCAACTGAGACTTCACGCCTCATCTTCACATAGGTCTCCTTTTTCCTCTTAACAAGAGATTCCACTTCTTTGGTAAACCACGGTTCCCTCGCTCTACCCTTTCCTCCCTGTCTGACTGGTACGTACTGATCAAGAACACGCAATAGCTGTTCCTTGAACAAGCTCCACATATCCAGTGTGCCCAATCCTTGCAGCCTACTTTTCCAACCTACACATCCTAAGTCATGTCTAATGGCATCATAATTGCCCTTCCCCCAGCTATAACTCTTGCCCTGCGGGGTATACTTATCCCTTTCCATCACTAATGTAAAGGTCACCGAATTGTGGTCACTGTCTCCAAAGTGTTCACCTACCTCCAGATCTAACACCTGGCCGGGTTCATTACCCAAAACCAAATCCAAAGTGGTCTCACCTCTTGTTGGCCTGTCAACATATTGTGTCAGAAAACCCTCCTGCACACATTGTACAAAGAACGACCCATCCAATGTACTCGAACTATATCTTTGCCAGTCAATATTAGGAAAGTTAAAGTCTCCCATAACAACTACCCTGTTACTTTCGCTCTTTTCCAGAATCATCTTCGCCATCCTTTCCTCTACATCTCTAGAACTATTAGGTGGCCTATAGAAAACTCCCAGCAGTGTGACCTCCCCTTTCCTGTTTCTAACCTCAGCCCATACTACCTCGGAAGAAGAGTCCCCATCTTGCATCCTTTCTGCCACCGTAATACTGTCCTTGACTAGCAGCGCCACACCTCCCCCTCTTTTGCCCCCTTCTCTGACCTTACTAAAGCACCTAAACCCCGGAACCTGCAACAACCATTCCTGTCCCTGCTCTATCCATGTCTCTGAAATGGCCACAACATCGAAGTCCCAGGTACCAACCCATGCTGCCAGTTCCCCTACCTTATTTCGTATACTCCTGGCATTGAAATAGACACACTTCAAACCACCGACCTGCACACTGCCGCCCTCCTGCGAAGTCAAATCTGTGCTCCTGACCTCTCTACTCTCAATCTCTCGCACCCCAAAACTACAATCCAGGTTCCCATGCCCCTGCTGAATTAGTTTAAACCCCCCCAAAGAGTACTAACAAATCTCCCCCCCAGGATATTGGTGCCCCTCAGGTACAGATGTAGACCATCCTGTCTATAGAGGTCCCACCTTCCCCAGAAAGAGCCCCAGTTATCCAGAAATTTGAATCCCTCCCGCCTGCACCATCCCTGTAGCCACGTGTTTAATTGCTCTCTCTCCCTATTCCTTGTCTCACTATCACGTGGCACGGGCAACAACCCAGAGATAACAGCTCTGTTTGTTCTCGCTCTGAGCTTCCATCCTAGCTCCCTAAAGGCCTGCCTGACATCCTTGTCCCCTTTCCTACCTATGTCGTTAGTGCCAATGTGGACTACGACTTGGGGCTGCTCCCCCTCCCCCTTAAGGACCCGAAAAACACGATCCGAGACATCACTTACCCTTGCACCTGGGAGGCAACATACCAAACGTGAGTCTCTCTCGCTCCCACAAAATCTCCTATCTGTGCCCCTGACTATTGAGTCCCGGTCCATGCCTCTCATCACCTTGTTCACCTCTATCAAGTCACCTCTCTGCCTTCTTCGCTCCAGTGAGAAAAGCCCTAGCTCCCTCAACCTTTATTCATAAGACATGCCCTCCAGTCCAGGCAGCATCCTGGTAAATCTCCGCTGCACCCTCTCCAATGAAAATGAAATGAAAATCGCTTATTGTCACGAGTAGGCTTCAATGAAGTTACTGTGAAAAGCCCCTAGTCGCCACATTCCGGCGCCTGTCCGGGGAGGCTGGTACGGGAATCGAACCGTACTGCTGGTCTGCTTTAAAAGCCAGCGATTTAGCTCAGTGAGCTAAACCAGCCCCTGATGCATCCACATCCTTCCTATAATGAGGCGACCAGAACTGGACACAATATTCCAAGTGTGGTCTAACTAGGGTTTTATAAAGCTGCAGCAAAACCTCACTGCTCTTAAACGCAATCTCCTCGTTAATGAAAGCCAACACAACATATGCCTTCTTAACTACCCTATCAACCTAGGTGGCTGAGGGATCTATGTACGTGGACCCCAAGATCCCTCTATTCCTCCACACTTCCAAGAATCCTGCCTTTAACCATGTATTCAGCATTCAAATTCAACCTTCCAAAATGAATAACTTCACATTTATCAAGGTTGAACTCCACCTGCCACTTCTTAGCCCAGCTCTGCATCCTGTCAATGTCCTGTTGTAACCTGTAACAACCCTCGACACTATCTACAACTCCCCCAACCTTTGTGTCATCGGCAAACTTACTAACCCACCCTTCCACTTCCTCATCCAAATTATTTATAAAACCACAAAGAGCAGAGGCCCCAGAACAGATCCCTGCGGGACACCACTGGTCACCGACCTCCAGGCGGAATACTTTCCATCCACTACCACTTGCTGTCTTCTTTCGGCCAGCCAATTCTGTATCCAGACAGCCAAATTTCCCTGTATCCCATGCCCCCTAACTTTCTGAATGAGCCTACCATGGGGAACCTTATCAAATGCCTTACTGATATCCATATACATCAATCCACTGCCCGACCTTCATCAATGTGCCTTGTCATATCCTCAAAGAATTCAATGAGGCTTGTGAGGCATGACCTGCCCCTCACAAAGCCATGTTGACTATCTTTAATCAAACTATGTTTTTCTAAATAATCATAAATCCTATCTCTCAGAATCCTTTCCAGTATTTTACTCGCCACAGACGTGAGACTGACTGGTCTATAATTCCCAGGGATTTTCCTACTCCCTTTCTTGAACAGGGGAACAACATTCGCCTCCCTCCAATCATCCGGTACTACTCCAGTGGAGAGTGAGGATGCAAAGATCATCGCCAGCGGCACATCAATCTCCTCCCTCCCTTCCCGTAGTAACCTTGGGTATATCCCGTCAGGCCCAGGGGACTTATCTATCCTGATGCTTTTCAAAATTTCCAGCACATCCTCGTTCTTAATATCAACCTGTTCGAGTCTATTAACCTGGTTCACTCTCATGGGCAACAAGGTCCCTCTCTCTAGTTTAGGGCCTCCCCCATCTCCTCAGACTCTCGGCACAAGTTCCCTCCACTATTCCTGATTGGCCCTACTCACTCTGATCATCCTCTTATTTCTCACGTAAGTGTAGAATGCCTTGGGGCCTTCCCGCCAGGGCTTTTTCATGCCCCCTTCTAGCTCTCCTCAGTCCATTTTTGAGTTCCTTCCTGGCTACCTTGTAACCCTGGAGAGCCGAGTCAGATCCTTGCTTACGTCAGCTTCCTTCTTCTCGATGGGCCGAATGGTCTCCTTCTGCACTGTAGGGATTCTCTGATTCTATGATCTGCCTGTCTAGTTTCCCAGAATGTGTAGAAACTCTGCACCAGACATTAACACAGTGGATCCAGTTAACTTCATTGAGATTGTGATCCCATCACAGATTGGGATCTGGATGGATTGTTGCTGGTAAATGTGCTGCACTGAAATGCTGCAGTGGAATTCCCATCATAATGTCACTTGATGATATGACTGCAACATACACACGGGTAAATATTGAATTTCAACATTAGAATTCCCATGGGAAGTGCCAACATTATAGATTCCAGTGTAAAGTGAAAGTGCACAGCGTTCGATAGATCCAAACTCCTGCTGCTGACCAGAAAGATATTGGGGGCAGTTGTGCACATTCTGGTGGCCACAATGTGGGCTGAGTGTGTGCACCTGATCCTGATGCCTTTCCAGTCGGTGGCAGGAATTACACAGTCGATATTGTCAGGTGATATTAATAATAATAATCTTTATTGTCGCAACTAGGCTCACATTAACACTGCAATGAAGTTACTGTGAAAAGCCCCTAGTCACCACACTCCGGCGCCTGTTCGGGTACACAGAGGGAGAATTCAGAATGTCCAATTCACCTAACAGCCCGTCTTTCGGGACTTGTGGGAGGAAACCGGAGCACCCGGAGGAAACCCACGCAGACACGGGGAGAACGTGCAGACTCCACACAGACAGTGACCCAAGCCGGGAATCGAACCTGGGACCCTGGCGATGTGAAGAAATAGTGCTAACCACTGTGCTACTATGCTGCCCAGCGGAAGGACAGTTAATGTGTTCACTTAAATTCTACCCTCGAGTGTCTTAGACATGGATATTAAATTGTCAAAAATAAATGATACTGCTTCCTACGTGTAGTGGAATAGGGGGCGGCTTTATGATGCAGAAAATATTAGAAATACTCAGCAGGTCTGGCAGCATCTGTGGAGAGAGAGAAACGGAGTTAATGTTTCAGGTCTGTGACCTTTCATCAGAACTGTTGTAAGCAGCAGTTGAATAAATTGTTGGTTATATTTCGAACAGGATGCTGGCTGATTTCAAAGGACTGACTTTCTGTCTTTCAGACCACTCGCCGCCTATAACAGCCTAACGGACAAACACTTGACCGGATATTTCAACAATACCAGGATCCGGAGACACCTCCAGCGAGCAGGATTGGTCGGTACCCTGTCTGTTTACTGATTAATTCATGATCCTTGCAGCTCTGAATTGCCCCAGATTATTGAAACTGAGGATGGAGAAATCATTAGGTGGAAAACGATCCAGGTCATTGTCGCTCGCCGTCTACCATCCTGATGGTCACATGGTCCAATGGTCAAGTAGTTATTGACCAATCACAGTGATGAATCTCTATCAGTGAATCTGTATCTTCCCCAGAGCTCAGCTGAGGAAAGCCCCGCTCCCCTCACCACCCATCATGTCTCCAGTTACTGAGACACGAGCCCAAAATGTTGTTGGATGAAATGAGTTTGAAGCCGCCGCCTTCCAGTTCCCATTGACCCTCTGCCCACAGGACACACATTCCCCTGAATTGGTATGCTCGTTCGAGGAATGCAGGATGGTTGTGTAGAATATAAAAATGGCAACGCGGGTCAGTCCTGAGAGTGAGGGAAGGAAAATGTTGCCCTTGATGCTGATGTTGGGTGTGCGAGTTCCCCAAGGCTTACCCTGCCAAGCTTGCTGAGCAATGGAGAATTCAGGAGATACTTCTTTAACCAGAGAATGGGGAGAATGTGGAACTCGCTCCCACGGGGAGTGGGAAGAATGTGGAACTTGCTCACACAGGGAGTGGGGAGAATGTGGAACTCACTCCCACAGGGAGTGGGGAGAATGTGGAACTCACTCCCACAGGGAGTGGGGAGAATGCGGGACTCACTCCCACAGGGAGTGGGGAGAATGTGGGACTCACTCCCACAGGGAGTGGGGAGAATGTGGAACTCGCTCCCACAGGGAGTGGGGAGAATAGAACTCGTTCCCACAGGGAGTGGGGAGAATGTGGGAGTCGCTCCCACAGGGAGTGGGGAGAATGTGGAACTCGCTCCCACAGGGAGTGGGGAGAATGTGGAACTCGCTCCCACAGGGAGTGGGGAGAATGTGGAACTCGCTCCCACAGGGAGTGGGGAGAATGTGGGACTCACTCCCACAGGGAGTGGGGGGAATGTGGAACTCGCTCCCACAGGGAGTTGGGAGAATGTGGAACTCGCTCCCACAGGGAATGGGGAGAATGTGGAACCCGCTCCCACAGGGAGTGGGGAGCATATGGGAGTCGCTCCCACAGGGAGTGGGGAGAATGTGGAACCTGCTTCTACAGGGAGTGGGGAGAATGTGGAACCCGCTCCCACAGGGAGTGGGGAGAATGTGGGAGTCGCTCCCACAGGGAGTGGGGAGAATAGAACTCGTTCCCACAGGGAGTGGGGAGAATGTGGAACCCGCTCCCACAGGGAGTGGGGAGAATGTGGGATTCGCTCCCACAGGGAGTGGGGAGAATGTGTGACATGCTCCCACAGGGAGTGGGGAGAATGTAGGACACGCTCCCACAGGGAGTGGGGAGAATGTGGGATTCGCTCCCACATGGAGTGGTCGAGGTGAATAGTGTAGATATGTTGAAGCGGAAAGCTGGATAATACATGAGGGAGAGAGGAATAGAAGGAAATGCTGATAGTGAGGTGGGAGGAAGCTTGTGGGAGCAGCAAAAAACAGTGTAGAGCAGATTAACTCACTGTTTTTGATTTGTAAGCATTATGTAAATTGTAATAGATTTAAAATTACCATTCCAGAACTCCACTTTGATCACATAAACGGCTTTAAAATCTTCGATTGGAATCAAACAGTTCTATTTTTGATGTTGCCTGACACGATTTTTAAATAATGCTTTCTTGTCCAGGTCACAAGGAATGGAAGGATAGTGTCGGAGAAAGAATATCGCCTCAACATTGTTCGTAAAGACCACCAGAAGTATGTGCGGGAGAGCTTGGCCCAGGCCATATTCCACAAGGTCCTCGATATGGAGGTACAATTTCAGCACACTGCTCGCTGAGGCCCAGTACTTAGCGACTAGACTGTTGGTAGTGTTTGGTATACCATCCCCTTCACCCAGTATTCCGTGTGGTCGTTGACAGACATTGGCTTCCAGTCCAACAGAGCTTTATTTTAAACATTTTGATGCTTGTGGTGAAGTTCCTTCATAGCCTTCCTCCTTCTTATCGCTATGCTCTTATCCAGCCCTGCTATTCTCCAAAGTATCTGCACTCCTCCAATTCTCACCTCTACATGTCCTAATTTTAATCGCTCCACCATTGACAGTTGTACCAGGATAATCATCTGCTACATTGTGTCCTAGAACCAGCAGGTTATATTAGATTTAATAAGGAGTAATGGTCTAGATTTAGTTAACAGCTAAACGGCACATTAATGTTTAATAATAATAATCGCTTATTGTCAAAAATAGGCTTACATTAACACTTCAATGAAGTTACTGTGAAAAGCCCCTAGTCGCCACATTCCGGCGCCTGTTTGGGGAGGCCGGTATGGGAATTGAACCCGCGCTGCTGGCCATGGTCTGCATTTTAAGCCAGCTGTTTAGCCTACTGTGCCAAACCAGCCCCAAAGTTTATCTGGGCGGCATGGTAGCACAGTGGTTAGCACTGTTGCTTCACAGTGCCAGGGTCTCGGGTTCGATTCCCGGCTGGGTCACTGTCTGTGTGGAGTCTGCACGTTCTCCCCGTGTCTGCGTGGGTTTCCTCCGGGTGCTCCGGTTTCCTCCCACAAGTCCCGAAAGATGTGCTGTTAGGTGAATTGGACATTCTGAATTCTCCCTCTGTGTACCCGAACAGGCGTCGGAATGTGGCGACTAGGGGCTTTTCACAGTAACTTCATTGCAGTGTCAATGTAAGCCGACTTGGGACAATAAAGATTATTATTATCTGACAGCAATCATAATGTGATTGAGTTTTCAGTGCTGCATTTTAAAGGGAGAGATGGGAATCATGAAGTTCCTGGATTTAGGTAAGGCTGACTTCAATGGGATGAGACAAATAATCCACAGTAAACTGAGTGAATCTGTTAATTATAAAACAACAGAAAATGAATTTATTGTGCTACAGAATCAATTCATACCCCCAAGGGGCAAATGCTTTAGTTGCTGAAAAATATGGACATGCAGATGAAAGAGATAAAGAACAATATAAAAGTAAAAGAGATAATACATCAAATACAAAACATTGAATAGGTTTTGGTAAGTGGAAAACGTACAAAGAACAGCAAAGGGTGCTCAAAGGAAGGTCCTTGTCTGCTGATTTCACTCCGAGTTCCTTTTCTGAATCAGTGTTTTAGCTGAGATAATGGGCTCCCGAAGCAGACAGCAAGAGCTACAAAAAGACAGTGTGCTAAGAAACTGGCAAAATAAACTTTCTGTCTACAACTCCCGCTGCCTCAGGAAAGCAGACAGCATTATCAGAGACCCCTCCCACCCAGGCATTGCCCTCTTCCAGACCATTCCATCAGACAGAAGATACAGAAATAGAACCTGTTCATAGAATTTACAGTGCAGAAGGAGGCCATTTGGCCCATCGAGTCTGCACCGGTTCTTGGAAAGAGCACCCTTCCCAACCGCACACCTCCACCCTTTCCCGATAACCCAGTAACCCCATCCAATACTGAGGGCAATTTTGGACACTAAGGGCAATTTAGCATCGCCAATCCACCTAACCTACACATCTTTGGACTGTGGGAGGAAACCGGAGCACCCGGAGGAACCATGGGGAGAACTCCGCACAGGCAGTGACCCAAGCCGCAAATCGAACCTGGGACCCTGGAGCTGTGAAGCAATTGTGCTAATCACTATGCTACCATGCTGCCCAAAGAAGTCTGAAGACCCGCACATCCAGACATAGGAATAGCTTCTTCCCCACAGCTACTGGACTCCTCAACGACTCTCTCTCGGACTGATCTATTCCCTGTAAGAACACTATTCACGATGTCCTATGCTGCTCTTGCTCATGTATTTGCTTTGTTTGGCCCCTTGTTCCGCACTGTAACCAATCACTGTTTGTCGATAAAGTGAATGGTAGAGTATTGACAGTCAGAGAGGTCTAGGTGTACAGATCCACAGGTCACTGAAAGGGGCAACACAGATGGAGAAGGTAGTCAAGAAGGCATACGGCATGCTTGCCTTCATTGGCCGGGGCATTGAGTATAAAAATTGGCAAGTCATGTTGCAGCTGTATAGAACCATAGTTAGGCCACACTTGGAGTATAGTGTTCAATTCTGGTCGCCGCAGTACCAGAAGGATGTGGAGGCTTTAGAGAGGGTGCAGAAGAGATTTACGAGGATGTTGCCTGGTATGGAGGGCATTAGCTACGAGGAGAGATTGAATAAACTCGGTTTGCTCTCACTGGAATGAAGGAGGTTGAGGAGCGGCCTGATAGAGGTCTACAAAATTATGAGGGGCATAGACAGAGTGGATAGTCAGAGGCTTTTTCCCAGGGTAGAGGGGTCAATTATTAGGGGGCATAGGTTTAAGGTACGAGGGGCAAGGTTTAGAGGAGATGTACGAGGCAAGTTTTTTTACACAGAGGGTAGTGGGTGTCTGGAACTCGCTGCTGGAGGAGGTGGTGGAAGCAGGGACGATAGTGACATTTAAGGGGCATCTTGACAAATACATGAATAGGATGGGAATAGAGGGATACGGACCCTGGAAGTGTAGAAGATTTTAGTTTAGACGGACAGCATGGTCGGCGCAAGCTTGGAGGGCCGAAGGGCCTGTTCCTGTGCTGTACTTTTCTTTGTTCTTTGAAGTACCATTTATCAATGTACTCTGTCGATTATTCTTTTTTTGTCTACTATGTACGTACTGTGTACGTTACCTTGGCCGCAGAAAAATACTTTTCACTGTACTTCGGTACATGTGGCAAATCAAATCAAAGGGATATCTTCGGAAAGAAAGGATCAGAAGCAAAATGGGCCCCTTTAAGGCTGATAATGGCAAGATTATCATGGAAAATAAAGAAATGGTAGTCAAGTTGAATATTTACTCAGTATTTTCAGTGGAAGAAGAGGTCAGCAAGCCAGATATCCAAAGGACACAATTATTAACTCAGGACAGGGGCTGACCACATTTTATGCAAACAAAGTAATGAAGAAAATGATGGCACTGCGCGACAAATCCCCAGAGCCAGACGATTCTCCGTGCCGGGGATTTAGGAATGGAGACGAAAAAACTGCAGATGTCCCAATTCGTTCTCGATTCAGGAACTGTTCTTTAAGCTTGGAAGATTCAATTTGTCATTTCAGTATTTAAGAAAGGCGAAAGAGAGACCATAACATTATAAATCAGTAACCCCAACCTCTGTGGTCAGGAAATTACTAGCGTCTATGATAATTAAGGGTAGAATAACTGATGAGATGTTTAGCTAATCAGAGAGCTGGCATGGATTTGTAAAGTAAGTCATTAAATACAGTCACCACAGTACCAGATGACCATAGGCTGCTTTCCCCTTTGAGGAGGAGAGCTGATTGGTGGGGCTTTAACCTGAGGATCACCACACCTCGGGCAAGGAGCAAGGTTGAGAAGGCAGGGCCTTCATGAATAACCTCAGCCGGTACGGGAATTGAACCCATGCTGCTGGCCACCCTCTGCGTCACAAACAAGCTGTCCATCCCTAGGAGCTAACCTATGGATAAAAGCAAATTACTGCGGATGCTGGAATCTGAAACCAAAAGAGAAAATGCTGGAAAATCTCCGCCGATCTGGCCGCATCTGGAAGGAGAGAAAAGAGCTAACGTTTCGAGTCCAGATGACCCTTTGTCAAAGCTTTGGTGGGAGGAAACCGGAGCACCCGGAGGAAACCCACGCAGTCACGGGGAGAAAGTGCAAACTCCACACAGACAAGTCACCCAAGACCAGAATTGAACCTGGGAGCCTGGAGCTGTGAAGCAACAGTGCTAACCACTGTGCCACCTGTAACTTTTTTTAGCATTTGAAATGACATTTATTAGCTTTTGTGGGCAGGAAAATGAATATTTTACATGGGCTTGAAAACAAAGGCAGAAACAAAAACCTTTGGCAACGGATTTCATGCATATTACATGATGCATTACTCCATTACTGTAAGCATTGAAAGGAAGTATTTACAGAACTGAAACCCTCTATTTCAAGAATAGCACCGTTTTGAGCAAGGATATGAATTAACCTTAATAAATATGTGCAATAAAGTTCCTTTTATATTGCTGGAATAGTTATTAACAGGCACTCGTGGAACTAAAACTTACAATTCACAATACATAATACATTTAAAGACTTGTTAACTTGATCAAAAGGAAAAAATTACTCAAAAGGAACAAGGAATGAAACTTGTAAAGAAAAGCAGCCAAGACAAATTTAGGATTTTTTGTATTCAATTTGTTCACCTTTTATATCATCAGAAATCAGCTAATGAATGTAAGTGACTGTGGATGTTTGAATGTCCATCAATCCGAATGAAGGGATGATATTCCTTTCCAGTGCATTGCATGCGCCGGTGGCAGAGCCTGTATTAATATAGAACTAGCTCTCCTGCTCAAAGGCTTCAAACTTCAAAAGAATGGCAGAGCAGGCTCGAAGGGCTGAATGGACTCCTCCTGCTTCTATTTTCTATCTTTCAATGTTACACACAGGTCACTTCTGAAAAATTCAATCAAGTTGGTCAGACATGACCTCCCCTGCACAAAACCATGCTGACTGTTCTTGATTAATCCCCGCCTCTCAAAATGCAGATTAATTCTGTCCTTCAGAATTGCTTCCAATAGTTTCCCCATGACTGAGGTTATATTGACTGGCCCCACAAAGGTCCTGTGTTGGAGCCTCAACTAATAATGGATTTATTAACGATTGAAATGATGGAATAGAAAGCCACATATCCAAACCTTCCAATGACACAAAGATCGGCGATATTATCAGCAGTAAATTTGCAGATGATACGAAGATTGGTGGAGTTGTGGATAGTGAGGAGGGCTGTTGTCGGCTTCAAAGAGACATAGATAGAATGCAGAGCTGGGCTGAGAAGTGGCAGATGGAGTTTAACCCTGACAAGTGTGAGGTTGTCCATTTTGGAAGGACAAATCTGAATGCGGAATACAGGGTTAATGGTAGGGTTCTTGGCAATGTGGAGGAGCAGAGAGATCTTGGGGTCTATGTTCATAGTTCTTTGAAAGTTGCCACTCAAGTGGATAGAGCTGTGAAGAAGGCCTATGGTGTGCTAGCGTTCATTAGCAGAGGGATTGAATTTAAGAGCCGTGAGGTGATGATGCAGCTGTACAAAACCTTGGTCAGGCCACATTTGGAGTACTGTGTGCAGTTCTGGTCACCTCATTTTAGGAAGGATGTGGAAGCTTTGGAAAAGGTGCAAAGGAGATTTACCAGGATGTTGCCTGGAATGGAGAGTAGGTCATACGAGGAAAGGTTGAGGGTGCTAGGCCTTTTCTCATTAGAACGGAGAAGGATGAGGGGCGACTTGATAGAGGTTTATAAGATGATCAGGGGAATAAATAGAGTAGACAGTCAGAGACTTTTTCCCCGGGTGGAACACACCATTACAAGGGGACATAAATTTAAGATAAATGGTGGAAGATATAGAGGGGATGTCAGAGGTAGGTTCTTTACCCAGAGAGTAGTGGGGGCATGGAATGCACTGCCTGTGGTAGTAGTTGAGTCGGAAAAGTTAGGGACCTTCAAGCGGCTATTGGATAGGTACTTGGATTAGGGTAGAATAATGGAGTGTAGGTTAACTTCTTAAGGGCAGCACGGTAGCATTGTGGATAGCACAATTGCTTCACAGCTCCAGGGTCCCAAGTTCGATTTCGACTTGGGTCACTGTCTGTGTGGAGTCTGCACATCCTCCCCGTGACTGCGTGGGGTTCCTCCGGGTGCTCCGGTTTCCTCCCACAGTCCAAAGATGTGCAGGTTGGGTGGATTGGCCATGAAAAATTGTCCAAAATTCTATGATTAACCTAGGACAAAAGTTCGGCACGGCATCGTGGGCCGAAGGGCCTCTTCTGTGCTGTATTTCTCTATCTCTATCTCAGTGTGGATAGAAGAATAATTACAAAGGTATTGACAGATCCAGTAAATGGGCAAAGCTGTGGCAAATGGATTTCAATGTAGACAAGCGTCAGGTCATCCAGATTGGCTGTAAACAGGTTTAACATGGGACTTTCTAAATGGTGAAAAACTAGAGGCAGCAGCGTTCCAAAGATTCTCTTGGATCCAGGTAAACAGCATTAAAATGTCATCAGCACATCAGAAAATAATCAGAAAAGGCGAATGGAATATTGGCCTCTCTACCTCGAGGACTAGAATACAAGGGAGTGGAGGACATGCGTCAGCTATACAAAGCGCTGGTTAGACCACACCTCGAGAGAAGCACTGGGCACCAAACCTCAGGAAAGGTATCTTGGCTCAACAGCAAATTAGATTTACCAGAATGATAACTGATTCCAGGGCTAGTATTTTCCAGCCCCCTCAGGATTGTGGGATCTCCAGTCTGGCCAATGTGAATGGAGATTTCAAATGTGCCGGCTGCAGCGAGGGATGTGGGGTGCTGGAACATTCCAGTCAAAGTGTTAAATTGCAGGAGAGATGCACAAATTTGAGCTGTATTTTCTTGAATTTAGGTGGAGAGCTCGATCCTCCACCTCAAGATTTTATCATTATTGATCTTATCCCGCTGTGTGTTAAACATGAAGGCAACCGACCGTTGGTCAGTGAGGGGAGTGAATCTCCTGCCGGCCAGGTAATGCCTCCAATGTCGCACAGCTTCTACGATGGCTTGGGCCTCCTTTTCGACAGAGGAGTGCCGAATTTCGGAGGCATGGAGGGTGCGGGAAAAAAATGCCACGGGTCTGCCTGCCTGCCTGGTTGAGGGTGGTGGCCAGAGCGACGTCTGATGCATCACTCTCGACTTGGAATGGTAACGTCTCGTCGACCGTGTGCATCGCGGCCGTGCGATGTCGGCCTTGACACGGTTGAAGGCCTGGTGAGCCTCGGCCGTCAGGGGAAAAACGGTGGATTGAATGAGTAGGCGGGCCTTGTCGCATAGTTTGGGGCCCACTTGGCGAAGTACGAGAAGAACCCTAGGCATCGTTTGAGGGCCTTGGGGCAGTGGGGGAGGGGGAGTTCCATGAGGGGGTGCACGCGATCGGGGTCGGGCCCTAGAACTCCGTTCTGGACCACATAACCGAGGATGGCTAATCAGTCCGTACTGAACACACACTTCTTGTTGCAGGTTAGGTTAAGGAGTTTGGCGGTGTGGAGGAATTTGGAAAGGTTTGCGTCGTGGTCCTGCTGGTTGTGGCCGCAGATTGTGACGGTGTCCAGGTACGGGAAAGTGGCCCGCAATCCGTACCAGTCAACGATTCGGTCCATCTCCTGTTGGAAGACCGAGACCCCGTTAGTGACCCGTTCGTGACGCCGAAGGGAACTGTAAGGAAATGGTGAAGGCGACCGTCCGCTTCAAATGCGGTGTGCTGGCAGTCCACCTTGCGAATGGGGAGCTGGTGGCAGGCAGATTTCAGGTCTACTGTTGAGAAGACCCGGTACTGTGCAATCTGATTGACAATTTCAGATATGCAAGGGAGGGGGTACGCGTCGAGCTGCGTGTACCGATTGATGGTCTGACTGTAGTCAATGACCACCCAATTTTACCACTACCACTTGGGCTCTCCAGGGGCTGTTGCTGGCCTCGATAATACCTTCCCGCAGCAGCCGCTGGACCTCAGACATCATGAAGGTCCTGTCCTGACCACTGTACCGTCTGCTCCTGGTGGCGACAGGTTTGCAATCCGGGGTGAGGTTCGCAAACAGGGAAGGTGGATCGACCTTGAGGGTTGCGAGGCCGCACACAGTAAGGGGTGATAGGGGCCGGCCAAATTTGAAGGTTAGGCTCTGGAGGTTGCACTGGAAGTCCAGGCCGAGTAGCAAGGCAGCACAGAGGTTGGGGAGGACGTAGAGGTGGAAGCCGCTGAACTCTACGCCCTGGATGGTGAGGGTTGCAGTGTAGTACCCCTGGATCACCACGGAGTGGGATGCGGAGGCCAGGGAGATTCTCTGGTTGGTGGGGTGGACCGTGATGGAGCAGCACCTTACTGTATTGGGGTGGATGAAGCTCTCAGTGCTCCCGGAGTCCAGAAGGCAGGAAACCTTGTGCCCGTCGATCTTCACCGTCGTCGACACGGTCGCGAGGTTGTGCGGCCATGTCTGGTCGATTGTAACGGAGGCCAGGCGTGGTTGGTTGGCAGCGGTTGCAGGCGATGGGCGGCCCGATGAGGTGTCCGATAAGCAGGGATCCTCAGGTGGGGAAGATGGCGGCGCCCATGGGCTGCACGTGTCCTGAGGTGGGCAAGATGGCGAGCGAGTAAGATGGCGGCGTCCACGGGCCGCACGTGTTGTGAGGGGAGCAAGGTGGCGGTGCCCCCGGGTAGCACATGGGGGGTGCCGGGGCAACAGCGGCAACCGAGCGGGCCTAGCAGAGTGCGCTCCGTGCCGGGCAGCGTTGTTTGGGGTGTTTTGACTGTACGCAGAAGCACTTGGGTCCCCCGGGCTTGTGTGGTTGTCACGTGGCGCAGGCCTGGGGTTGGCTGGGGGTGGTCGCTGACGGGGTGCACGGTAGGGTGTTTGCTGGTGGGGTCCAGGAGGTGTGGGCCGAGTGGTCGGGGGTATACGCTTGAATATTGCGTGAGGTGACCGTGAGTGAGAGCGCTAGTTTCCTGGTCGCCGCGAGGTCGAGGGTAGCCCCTTCTAAGAGTCGCTGGCGGATGTAGGCTGACTCTATGCCTGTAATGTACACGTCTCTAAGTAGCAGGTCAGAATGTTCAGCAGCCAAAACGGCCTGGCAATCGCAGTCTCTCACTAGGAGTTGTAGGGCACGCCAGAAATCCTCCACAGACTCACCGGGGAGTTGATGCCGTGTGGAGAGGAGGTGCCTGGCGTAGATCTTGTTGGTCTGATGCGTGTAGTTCTCCTTCAGTAGCGCCATGGCCTCAGCGTAGGTCGGTGTGTCCCGGATGAGGGGGAAGATATCCGAGTTCAGCCGCGTGCAGAGGATTTGGAGCTTTTGTGCCTCTGGTTCAGTCGCAGATCCGATGTGTCCCTCGAAGCAGGCTAGCCAATGTGCGAAGGCTGACTTGATGTTGTCTGCTTGAGGGTGCAGCTGGAGGCGATCCGGCTTGATGCGGAGATCCATCATTGTAAAATCTCTGCGTAATACATTGATGCACTATCAATTACGACGAGACGAGAGTAGAGAGTAATCGAGGCTTTATTACGCAGAGATGTGTAGCCTCCCACAGCTGCTGCCGAAATGGCTGCAGCTCGGTGGGCACACACATTTATACTCTGCCTACTGGGCGGAGCCAGCAGGCACGGATTTACCCCCGTACCTGTAGTACAGGAGCCTTACCGTAATTCCCTCGTATGCAGTACATAATACAACAGTGGTGACTACCACATAGATGCTGCTGTCTGTCTCTGGGCCCTCCTCTCTACCGTTCTTGTAGATGCTGGTGTCTGTCTCTGTGTCCTCCTCGCTCCTGCTGTTGTAGATGCTGGTGTCTGTCTCTGTGTCTCTCCCTCTCCCGCTCTGTTGGATGTTGCTGTCATAGAACATAGAACATTGCAGCGCAGTACAGGCCCTTCGGCCCTCGATGTTGCGCCGTTCTGTGAAACCACTCTAAAGCCCATCCACACTACTACCTTATCATCCACATGTTTATCCAATTACCATTTAAATACCCTTAATATTGGTGAGTCCACTACTGTTGCAGGTAGGTTATTCCACGTCCTTACTACTCTCTGAGTAAAGAACCTACCTCTGACATCTGTCCTATATCTATTTCCCCTTAATTTAAAGCTATGCCTCCTCGTGCTAGCCATCACCATCCGAGAAAAAAGGCTCTCACTGTCCACCCTATCTAAAGCTCTGATCATCTTGTATGCCTCAATTAAGTCACCTCTTAACCTTCTTCTCTCTAACGAAAACAGCCTCAAGTCCTTCAGCCTTTCCTCATAAGATCTTCCCTCCATACCAGGCAACATCCTGATAAATCTCCTCTGCACCCTTTCCAATGCTTCCACATCCTTCCTATAATGCAGCGACCAGATCTGCACGCAATACTCCAAATGCGGCCGTACCAGAGTTTTATACAGCTGCAAGATGACCTCATGGCTCCGAAACTCAATCCCTCTACCAATAAAAGCTAACACACCGTACAGCTTCTTAACAACCCTATCAACCTGGGTGGCAACTTTCAGGGATCTATGTACAAGGACACCAAGATCTCTCTGCTCATCTACACTACCAAGAATCTTACCATTCGCCCAGTACTCTGCCTTCCTGTTATTCCTTCCAAAATGAATCACCTCACACTATTCTGCATTAAACTCCATTTGCCACCTGTCAGCCCAGCTCTGCAGCTTATCTATGTCCCTCTGTAACTTGTAACATCCTTCTGCACTGTCCACAACTCCACCGACTTTAGTGTCATCTGCAAATTTACTCACCCATCCTTCTACGCCCTCCTCCAGGTCATTTATAAAAATGACAAACAGTAGTGGTGCCAAAACAGATCCTTGTGGTACACCACTAATAACTGAACTCCAGGCTGAACATTTCCCATCAACCACCACCCTTTGTCTTCTTCCAGCTAGCCAATTTCTGATCCAAACTGCTAAATCACCCTGAATCCCATGCCTCTGTATTTTCTGCAATAGCCTACCATGGGGAACCTTATCAAACACTTTACTGAAATCCATATACACCACATCAACTGCTTTACCCTCATCCACCTGTTTGGTCATCTTCTCAAAGAACTCAATAAGGGTTGTGAGGCACGACCTACCCTTCACAAAACCGTGTTGACTAACCCTAATCAAATTATTCCTTTCTAGATGATTATAAATCCTATCTCTTATAAACCTTTCTAAGACTTTGCCCACAACAGAAGTAAGGCTCACTGGTCTATAGTTACCAGGGTTGTCTCGACTCCCCTTCTTGAACAAGGGGACAACATTTGCTATCCTCCAGTCTTCTGGCCCTATTCCTGTAGACAATGACGACATAAAGATCAAAGCCAAAGGCTCAGCAATCTCCTCCCTCGCTTCCCAGAGAATCCTAGGATAAATCCCATCCGGCCCAGGGGACTTATCTATTTTCACACTTTCCAGAATTGCTAACACCACTTTATGAACCTCAAGCCCCTCTAGTCTAGTAGCCTGTATCTCAGTATTCTCCTCGACAACATTGTCTTTTTCCTGCGTGAATACTGACAAAAAATATTCATTTTGTACCTCTCCTATCTCCTCGGACTCCACGCATAACTTCCCACTACTGTTCTTGACAGGCCCTACTCTTACCCGAGCCATTCTTTTATTCCTGTCATACGTATTGAAAGCTTTAGGTTATCCTTGATCCTACCTACCAAAGACTTCTCATGTCCCCTCCTGGCTCCTTTTAGCTCTCTCTTTAGATCCTTCCTAGCTAACTTGTAACTCTCGAGTGCCCTAACTGAACCATCATGTCTCATCTTTACATTCGCCTCCTCTCAGTCTCTGGGTCCTCCTCTCTCCCATTCTTATAGATGCTGTTTTTTCTCCCCGTCTCCCTCTCTCCCCCTCTCGCACATCATTGCTGTAGTGCAGTGACCCGACCTGTACACAATACGTGAACCGTAGTCTAATTAATGTTTATATAGTTTTAACATAATCTCCCTGTGCCAGTGCTGTGGTTTTTCAGATGCCAAGTTAAAACCCATCTGTCCCCTGTGGTCAATACTCTGATTTCATGACACTATATTGAAGTAGAGTACGGGAGTTCTCCCTGGGTGTCCTTAACCCTCAATTCAATGCATAAAACCAGATTATCTGCGTGTTATCTCCTTGCTGTTAGTGTGACTTTCTGCACGATGTGGCTGCCGCAGTTCTGAAATTCCAGCAGTGATTGGCTTGAAAGTGACTTCATTGTCTGTAAAAGACTTCGGCACATCCGAACCTGTGAACATATCAGTTATTTCTTTTAGCGAAATGCAACTTTTATCTTTGGTGTTTGACGGCTGAGAAAGCCGAGTGGGGAAAATAGTTCTGCCACAGTTCCTAACAAGTTTCAATCTCGTCTACTACCCCCAGCGTCACCACCAGCTCGAAATCAAGAAGAGGTTGGAAGATTTTGCCAGGAGAGAACGTGTACAAAGGATCAAGGTTCCACTTTCTTCTCACACTACTTTGTAATTTATAAAGATTGTTTTCTGGAAACACTTTTCTCCTTATTTACTCCTCATTGATGGTATTGATTTAGGATCACACACTGCAGTCAATAACGTCCATTGCTGCCCATTCCACCCCTCTCCCTGGCAATGCCCATTCCACCCCCCTCCCTGGCAATGCCCATTCCACCCCTCTCCCTGGCAATGCCCATTCCACCCCCCTCTCCCTGGCAATGCCCATTCCACCCCCCTCCCTGGCAATGCCCATTCCACCCCTCTCCCTGGCAATGCCCATTCCACCCCTCTCCCCGGCAATGCCCATTCCACCCCCCTCCCTGACAATGCCCATTCCACCCCTCTCCCTGGCAATGCCCATTCCACCCCCCTCCCTGGCAATGCCCATTCCACCCCCCTCCCCGGCAATGCCCATTCCACCCCCCTCCCTGACAATGCCCATTCCACCCCTCTCCCTGGCAATGCCCATTCCACCCCTCTCCCCGGCAATGCCCATTCCACCCCCCTCCCTGACAATGCCCATTCCACCCCTCTCCCCGGCAATGCCCATTCCACCCCCCTCCCCGACAACGCCCATTCCACCCCCCTCCCCGACAATGCCCATTCCACCCCCCTCCCCGACAACGCCCATTCCACCCCCCTCCCCGACAATGCCCATTCCACCCCCCTCCCCGGCAATGCCTATTCCACCCCCCTCCCCGACAATGCCCATTCCACCCCCCTCCCCGACAATGCCTATTCCACCCCTCTCCCCGGCAATGCCCATTCCACCCCCCTCCCTGACAATGCCCATTCCACCCCTCTCCCCGGCAATGCCCATTCCACCCCCCTCCCTGGCAACTTTCTGAGGCGGAACCAAATTGTTCACAACCTTGATGCCGTGTTTTCGATCCCGCGATAAACTCTCAGCCACGAGGTGGCAGTGACAGCAGAGTGGTTAGCACTGCTGCCTCTCCGTCTCAGGGACCCGGATTCAATTCTGGCCTCTGGTCACTGTGCGGAACCTGCACATTCTCCCCGTGTCTGCGTGGCTTTCCTCCGGGTGCTCCGGTTTCCACCCACAGTCCAAAGGCGTGCAGGGTAGGTGGATTGGCCATGATCAATTATCTCTTAGTGTCCAGAAATGTGCAGGGTGGGTGGGGTTATGGGGATAGGGCGGGGAAGTGGGTCCTGCGTGGGGTGCTCTTCCAGAGGGTCGCTGCAGTCTCGATGGGCCGAATGGTCTCCTGCGTTGCAGGGAATCATCCTGAACTGTACAACATGATCGTACCATCACTTAGTCAGTCTACTTCCATCCTTGTAGCATAGCCACTCTCTGCCCTGCGTCAGCTCATCTCCTGATCAAACCCTCAACTTTGTTTTATTACTTATTGAGTCGACTGTTCCAACATACTACAGACTACCTCGTCCCCTTCGCTCCCCGCTCCCCCTGCTCCCGCTCCCGCTGCTCCCTGCTCCCCCTGCTCCCTGCTCCCCCTGCTCCCTGCTCCCCCCGCTCCCCCTGCTCCCCGCTCCCCCTGCTCCCCCTGCTCCCCCTGCTCCCCCTGCTCCCCCGCTCCCCCTGTTCCCCCTGCTCCCCCTGCTCCCCCTGCTCCCCGCTCCCCCGCTCCCCCTGCTCCCCCTGCTCCCCGCTCCCCCTGCTCCCCCTGCTCCCCCTGCTCCCCCTGCTCCCCCTGCTCCCCCTGCTCCCGCTCCCCCCCGCTCCCCCCGCTCCCCCTGCTCCCCTGCTCCCCCTGCTCCCCTGCTCCCCCCGCTCCCCCTGCTCCCCCTTCTCCCCGCTCCCTCCCTGCTCCCCGCTCCTCCCTGCTCCCCGCTCCTCCCTGCTCCCCCTGCTCCCCCGCTCCCCCTGCTCCCTGCTCCCGCTCCCCCTGCACCCCGCTCCCCCTGCTCCCCCCCCCCGCTCCCCCTGCTCCCCTGCTCCCCGCTCCCCCTCTCCCCGCTCCTGCTCCCCCTCCCCCTGCTCCCCTGCCCCCCGCTCCCCCTCTCGCGCTCCCCCTCTCCCCCTCCCCGCTCCGCCCTTCCCCCACTCCCCCTGCTCCCCCTTCTCCCCCCCGCTCCCCTTCCCCGCTCCCCCTGCTCCCCGCTCCCCGCTCCCCTGCTCCCCCTGCTCCCCGCTCCCCCTGCTCCCCTCCCCCCTGCTCCCCCTGCTCCCCGCTCCCCCTGCTCCCCCTCCCCTTCTCCCCGCTCCCCTTGCTCCCCACTCCCCCTGCTCCCCCTTCTCCCCGCTCCCCCTTCTCCCCGCTCCCCCTTCTCCCCGCTCCCCCTGCTCCCCCCCCCCTGCTCCCCGCTCCCCCTGCACCCCGCTCCCCCTGCTCCCCGCTCCCCCTGCTCCCCGCTCCCCCTGCTCCCCGCTCCCCCTGCTCCCCGCTCCCCTGCTCCCCGCTCCCCCTGCTCCCCGCTCCCCCTGCTCCCCGCTCCCCCTGCTCCCCGCTCCCCCTGCTCCCCGCTCCCCCTGCTCCCCGCTCCCCCTGCTCCCCGCTCCCCCTGCTCCCCGCTCCCCCTGCTCCCCGCTCCCCCTGCTCCCCGCTCCCCCTGCTCCCCGCTCCCCCTGCTCCCCGCTCCCCCTGCTCCCCGCTCCCCCTGCTCCCCGCTCCCCCTGCTCCCCCTGCTCCCCGCTCCCCCTGCTCCCCGCTCCCCTCTCCCCCTGCTCCCCGCTCCCCCTGCTCCCCGCTCCTCCCTGCTCCCCGCTCCCCCTGCTCCCCGCTCCCCCTGCTCCCTGCTCCCCGCTCCCCCTGCTCCCCCTGCTCCCCGCTCCCCCTGCTCCCCGCTCCCCCTGCTCCCCGCTCCCCCCGCTCCCCGCTCCCCGCTACCCCTGCTCCCCGCTCCCCCTGCTCCCCGCTCCCCGCTCCCCTGCTCCCCGCTCCCCCTGCTCCCCGCTCCCCCTGCTCCCCCCGCTCCCCCTGCACCCCGCTCCCCCTGCTCCCCGCTCCCCCTGCTCCGCTCCCCTGCTCCCCCTGCTCCCCGCTCCCCCTGCTCCCCGCTCCCCCGCTCCCCCCCTCCCCGCTCCCCCCTCCCCGCTCCCCCCTGCTCCCCCTCCCCCTGCTCCCCGCTCCCCCTGCTCCCCGCTCCCCCTGCTCCCCCCCGCTCCCCTGCTCCCCGCTCCCCTGCTCCCCTGCTCCCCGCTCCCCCCCTGCCCCCGCTCCCCCTGCTCCCGCTCCCCCTGTCCCCGCTCCCCGCTCCCCCTGCTCCCCGCTCCCCCTGCTCCTCGCTCCCCCTGCTCCCTGCTCCCCCTGCTCCCCGCTCCCCCTGCCCCCTGCTCCCCCTTCTCCCCCTCCCCCCCTCCCGCTCCCGTCCCCCCTGCTCCCGCTCCCCCTGCTCCCCCTCCCCCTGCTCCCCGCTCCCCTGGCTCCCCCTGCTCCCCGCTCCCCCTGCTCCCGCTCCCCTCTCCCCGTGCTCCCGCTCCTCCCTTCTCCCGCTCCCCCTGCTCCCCGCTCCCCCTGCTCCCTGCTCCCCCCGCTCCCCCTGCTCCCCCTGCTCCCCGCTCCCCTGCTCCCCGCTCCCCCTGCTCCCCCTCCCCCCCGCTCCCCGCTCCCCCTACCCTGCTCCCCGCTCCCCCTGCTCCCCGCTCCCCGCTCCCCCTGCTCCCCGCTCCCCCTGCTCCCGCTCCCCCCCTGCTCCCCCGCTCCCCGCTCCCCCTGCACCCGCTCCCGCCCCCTGCTCCCTGCTCCCCCCCCCGCGCCCTGCTCCCCCTGCTCCCCGCTCCCCCCGCTCCCCGCTCCCCCCGCTCCCCGCTCCCCCCCCGCTCCCCCGCTCCGCTCCCCCGCTCCCGCTCTCCCCGCTCCCCCTGCTCCCCGCTCCCCCTGCTCCCCGCTCCCCCTGCTCCCCGCTCCCCCTGCTCCCCGCTCCCCCTGCTCCCCGCTCCCCTGCTCCCCGCTCCCCCTGCTTCCCGCTCCCCCTGCTCCCCGCTCCCCCTGCTCCCTCTCCCCCTGCTCCCCGCTCCCCACTGCTCCCCCTCCCCCCTGCTCCCCCGCTCCGCTCCCCCTGCTCCCCGCTCCCCCTGCTCCCCGCTCCCCTGCTCCCCGATCCCCCTGCTCCCCGCTCCCCCTGCTCCCCGCTCCCCCTGCTCCCCGCTCCCCCTGCTCCCCGCTCCCCCTGCTCCCCGCTCCCCTGCTCCCCGCTCCCCCCCTGCTTCCCCGTTCCCCCCTGCTCCCCTCCCCTGCTTCCCCTGCTCCCCCTGCTCCCCCTGCTCCCCGCTCCCCTGCTCCCCGCTCCCCCTGCTCCCCGCTCCCCTGCTCCCCCGCTCCCCCTGCTCCCCGCTCCCCCTGCTCCCCGCTCCCCCTGCTCCCCGCTCCCCCTGCTCCCCCCGCTCCCCCTGCTCCCCCGCTCCCCCTGCTCCCCGCTCCCCCTGCTCCCTGCTCCCCGCTCCCCCCTGCTCCCCGCTCCCCCTGCTCCCCGCTCCCCCTGCTCCCTGCTCCCCCCCCCGCTCCCCCTGCTCCCCGCTCCCCCTGCTCCCCCCCGCTCCCCCTGCTCCCCGCTCCCCCTGCTCCCCGCTCCCCCTCCCCCCCTCCCCCGCTCCCCCCGCTCCCCCCTGCTCCCCGCTCCCCCTGCTCCCCGCTCCCCCTGCTCCCCCGCTCCCCCTGCTCCCCGCTCCCCCCTGCTCCTGCTCCCCGCTCCCCTGCTCCCCGCTCCCCCCTCCCCCCGCTCCCCCTGCTCCCCGCTCCCCCCCCGCTCCCCCGCTCCCCCCCGCTCCCCCCCGCTCCCCCTGCTCCCCCGCTCCCCTGCTCCCCTCCTCCCCCCTGCTCCCCGCTCCCCCCGTCCCCTCTCCCCCTGCTCCCCCGCCCCCTGCTCCCTCCCCGTCCCCTGCTCCCCGTTCCCCCTGCTCCCCGTTCCCCCTGCTCCCCGCTCCCCTGCTCCCCGCTCCCCGCTCCCCCCTGCTCCCCGCTCCCCTGCTCCCCGCTCCCCCTGCTCCCCTGCTCCCGCTCCCCCTACTCCCCGCTCCCCCTGCTCCCCGCTCCCCCTGCTCCCCGCTCCCCCTGCTCCCCGCTCCCCCTGCTCCCCAGCTGGCTCCAGGTTAAGACCATACACACAGAAGCAGAAATAGGCCATTCGGCCCATCGAGTCTGCTCTGCCATTCAATCATGGCTGATATTTTCTCATCCCCATTCTCCTGTCTTCTCCCCATAACCCCTGATCCCCTTAAACAATGGCTTGATTTTAACTTTCTCGCCCTTGTTTTGATATCCCTCCATGTAGTCGCCCATCCCTATCTCGGTATTCTCTCTCTCCATCCTTAAAGCCCTCTGATATCTGCAAAGCCTTTGATTTCTCTCACCCCACAATTGGCGGCTGTGCCATTAGTTGCCTGGGCACCTCAGCGCTGAAATCACCTCCCTCCACCTCTTCCTCGCTCTACTTTGGTTCTCCCTGAGGGAACTCCTTAAAACCAACCTCGTTAACCAAGCTTTTGATCATGTGTCGTAATGTCTCCTATAGAACATAGAACATTGCAGCGCAGTATGGGCCCTTCGGCCCCCGATGTGGCTTGGTGCAAAATGGCCGGAGAATGGTGGGGACCCGATCCGTGCATGCGCATGGCTGTAAAGCATGGCGTTGGCCATGCCCGAACCCTCACCCGCCAACCGAGACCCCCCGCCCCCCCCCCCCCCCCCCGGCCGCAAGCCCGCCCCCCAGCCAGCGGTACAGATCCCGGCCGAGTGTGGCATCGCTGGACACTGTCCGCAGCCAGCACGCCGGGTTCCCGATCGCTTGGGACCACACGTGGCCCACTCCGTCGGAAACCCGGCCCATTGGGAGCAGAGCATTGTGGGTTGGCCAGCAGAGCATGGAGGACCAGCGTCAAACCGGCATCGGAATCTATTCTCTGCCCGATCACCGATCACGGTTTCGGTGTCGGCTACAGAGAATCCCGCCCACTGTTTTTTTCAGCTACTTCCACACAACCCGTTCCTTTGACAGGAGCCTTGTTAACAACACCCATGTTCAGAAAATGAGTTCACAAAACATGTTTCTTCACGTTTCGTGTGGTCCCTAATTGAAGTTCTAATTGCATAACAATATTCACAGTAACCACCTGAACCTTGGCCGTTTTGGCCGTACCATCAGCCTCTCGTCTTCCCTAAACCTTTCCCGTACCAGCCTCCCCGGACAGGCGCCGGAATGTGGCGACTAGGGGCTTTTCACAGTAACTTCATTGAAGCCTACTCGTGACAATAAGCGATTTTCATTCATTTTCATTTTCACATCTCTACCTCTGTCCTCTTTTAAGATGCATCTTAAAAACATGCCACTTGATAAAACTTGGGATATTTGTTACGATGTTACTGCCGCTGTGTAAATGCTATTTGTATTGATGAAGGTTGAACGGGCTCGGAGGTCCGATGAAGATATCATTCCTTTCCTCTCCCCTCGTCCCCCGGTTTGTCCTCGTGATTGTAACAGGAGTGTCTCGAGACCAGATGTGGAATACTCGGATTTATCAACATCTGTAAGTATCAGTATGTGCCTTCCTCATGACAAAAACGGGATTAATTAATTGGGCCCTTTCCATAGCTCTGAATATTGAGCTTGGCAATGGCGTCCATATAATGGCTTTAAACAGGTGAACTCTGTGGCCTATCAGAACCCTACCCTAGATAGCAGCAGCTGGAGCAGTAAAGTTAGTCCCCAAATGTTGCCAGGCAGATTTACACTGACGGAGATTGAGCTAAAATTGACCAAAATTATTCTCTGCCTTAAACAGCACAATTTGAACTTCAGTCTCTGATCATGAAATTCCTCCTGTTTGTTGAAGGGGCAGCAATCAAGCGGGGCTGCTTTGTCCTGGATGGTGTTGAGCTTCTTCAGTGTTGTTGGAGCTTCACTCATCCAGGGAAGTGGAGAATATGCCATCACACTCCTGACTTGTGCCTTGTAGATAGTGGACAGACTTTGGGGAGTCAGGAGGTGAGTTACTCAGCACAGGATTCCTCGCCTTTGACCTGCTTGTGTAACCAGAGTATTTGTTTGGCTAATCCAGTTCAGTTTCTGGTCAATGTTAACCCCCCCAGGATGTTGAAAGGTGATGAACTGTCTAGAGAGGCTGAATGTCTGCCTCCTGTTCCTCTGGTCAGAGCTCTGTCCAGCTGGAATATGACTTTCCCTTCTTTGTATTCCACAGAAACTCCGCTTTAACATTTATTCCGGACATGATCTCACAGAGGTTGATTGAGTTAATGGGTGGCTATACAGGTTGTTGGGCAGAGATGGAGGTGAATAGATTGGATGGGGTGATAGTGGTGGTGGTTGGAGTGAGCAGCGCTGGCAACTGTATTTGTGAGAACACACTCCTCATTCTTTGTTTTTCTGTCTGCTGCCTAGCCCTCATCCCCACGGCCCAGCACTGCCCCCGGCAAGTTACAGCGCCCGGTAAGACTAATCCCTATCCAAAGCAATGGAGCAACACCGATCACAGCACAGTCCTCCTCGCACTTCCAACACAAGGAGCAGCACCTGGATGTGCCCGAGGCCATCAACTACAAATATCATCATGGGGTATTTACTTTGTTTTTTAATAATTGCTAAGAGGTGCCAACCAGAAATGACAGTTTCCAGGATACAGAGGGAGACTATCATCCACTGAACATCAAAAAACGCAAAGTAATCGTGGTGACACCATGACTCCGAGGGCAGCACTTCCTGTATTTGACCAAGTGCCGACACCACAGAATAGATACATAATCCACGCTGACACTCCCAGTGAAATACTGAGGGAGTGCTGCACTGTCAGAGGGTCAGTACTGAGGGAGTGCTGCACTGTCAGAGGGTCAGTACTGAGGGAGTGCTGCACTGTCAGAGGGTCAGTACTGAGGGAGTGCCGCACTGTCAGAGGGTCAGTACTGAGGGAGTGCTGCACTGTCAGAGGGTCAGTACTGAGGGAGTGCTGCACTGTCAGAGGGTCAGTACTGAGGGAGTGCCGCACTGTCTGAGGGTCAGTACTGAGGCAGTGCCTGCACTGTCAGCGGGTCAGTACTGAGGGAGTGCTGCCCTGTCAGAGGGTCAGTACTGAGGGAGTGCTGCACTGTCAGAGGGTCAGTACTGAGGGAGTGCTGCACTGTCAGAGGGTCAGTACTGAGGGAGCGCCTGCACTGTCAGAGGGTCAGTACTGAGGGAGTGCTGCACTGTCAGAGGGTCAGTACTGAGGGAGTGCTGCACTGTCAGAGGGTCAGTACTGAGGGAGTGCTGCACCTGTCAGAGGGTCAGTACTGAGGGAGTGCCGCACTGTCAGAGGGTCAGTACTGAGGGAGTGCTGCACTGTCAGAGGGTCAGTACTGAGGGAGTGCTGCACTGTCAGAGGGTCAGTACTGAGGGAGTGCTGCACTGTCAGAGGGTCAGTACTGAGGGAGTGCTGCACTGTCAGAGGGTCAGTACTGAGGGAGTGCTGCACTGTCAGAGGGTCAGTACTGAGGGAGTGCTGCACTGTCAGAGGGTCAGTACTGAGGGAGTGCTGCACTGTCAGAGGGTCAGTACTGAGGGAGTGCCACACTGTCAGAGGGTCAGTACTGAGGGAGTGCTGCACTGTCAGAGGGTCAGTACTGAGGGAGTGCTGCACTGTCAGAGGGTCAGTACTGAGGGAGTGCTGCACTGTCAGAGGGTCAGTACTGAGGGAGTGCTGCACTGTCAGAGGGTCAGTACTGAGGGAGCGCTGCACTGTCAGAGGGTCAGTACTGAGGGAGTGCTGCACTGTCAGAGGTACTGTCTGCCTCTGTAAATCCTGCATGGAGTTTAAAATATTTATTTTGTATATCTCTCTTCGTTCCCCTTCCATGGGTCAGCAAGCAGAAAAAAGACCCATGGCAGGGATATAAACAACATGCAGCAGTCTGTGCAGAAGGAAAGAATGAGTCCAGGAATGGAATACAGGGAGCTAGCTATCACTGCCATCGGGAATGGGAATACAGAGGGCTAGCTATCACTGCCATCGGGAATGGGAATACAGAGGGTTAGCTATCACTGCCATCGGGAATGGGAATACAGAGGGCTAGCTATCACTGCCATCGGGAATGGGAATACAGAGAGCTAGCTATCACTGCCATCGGGAATGGGAATACAGGGAGCTAGCTATCACTGCCATCGGGAATGGGAATACAGGGAGCTAGCTCCCACTGCCGTCGGGATTGGGAATACAGAGAGCTAGCTCCCACTGCCATCGGGAATGGGAATACAGCAGGGAGCTAGCTATCACTGCCATCGGGAATGGGAATACAGGGAGCTAGCTATCACTGCCATCGGCAATGGGAATACAGGGAGCTAGCTATCACTGCCATCGGAATGGGAATACAGTGAGCTAGCTCCCACTGCCATCGGGAATGGGAATACAGGGAGCTAGCTCCCACTGCCATCGTGAATGGGAATACAGGGAGCTAGCTATCACTGCCATCGGGAATGGGAATACAGGGAGCTAGCTATCACTGCCATTGGGAATGGGAATACAGCAGGGAGCTAGCTCCCACTGCCATCGGGAATGGGAATACAGGGAGCTAGCTATCACTGCCTTCGGGAATGGGAATACAGGGAGCTAGCTATCACTGCCATCGGGAATGGGAATACAGGGAGCTAGCTCCCACTGCCATCGGGAATGGGAATACAGGGAGCTTAGCTATCACTGCCAGCGGGAATGGGAATACAGGGAGCTAGCTATCACTGCCAGCGGGAATGGGAATACAGAGATCTAGCTATCACTGCCATCGGGAATAGGAATACAGAGAGCTAGCTATCACTGCTATCGGGAATGGGAATACAGAGAGCTAGCTCCACTGCCGTCGGGTTTGGGAATACAGAGAGCTAGCTATCACTGCCATCGGGAATGGGAATACAGAGAGCTAGCTCCCACTGCCGTCGGGTTTGGGAATACAGAGAGCTAGATATCACTGCCATCGGGAATGGAAATACAGCAGGGAGCTAGCTATCACTGCCATCGAGAATGGGAATAAAGGGAGCTAGCTATCACTGCCATCGGGAATGGGAATACAGTGAGCTAGCTATCACTGCCATCGGGAATGGGAATACAGTGAGCTAGCTATCACTGCCATCGGGAATGGGAATACAGGGAGCTAGCTATCACTGCCAGTGGGAATGGGAATACAGTGAGCTAGCTCCCACTGCCATCGGGAATGGGAATACAGGGAGCTAGCTATCACTGCCATCGGGAATGGGAATACAGGGAGCTAGCTATCACTGCCATCGGGAATGGGAATACAGTGAGCTAGCTATCACTGCCATCGGGAATGGGAATACAGGGAGCTAGCTATCACTGCCATTGGGAATGGGAATACAGAGGGCTAGCTCCCACTGCCATCGGGAATGGGAATACAGGGAGCTAGCTATCACTGCCATCGGGAATTGGAATACAGGGAGCTAGCTATCACTGCCATCGGGAATGGGAATACAGGGAGCTAGCTCCCACTGCCATCAGGAATGGGAATACAGGGAGCTAGCTCCTACTGCCATCGGGAATGGGATTACAGGGAGCTAGCTCCCACTGCCATCGGGAATGGGAATACAGGGAGCTAGCTATCACTGCCATCGGGAATGGGAATAAAGAGGGTTAGCTATCACTGCCATCGGGAATGGGAATGAAGGGAGCTAGCTATCAATGCTATCGGGAATGGGAATACAGAGAGCTAGCTATCACTGCCATCGGCAATGGGAATACAGAGAGCTAGTTATCACTGCCATCGGAATGGGAATACAGAGGGCTAGCTATCACTGCCATCGGGAATGGGAATACAGAGAGCTAGCTCCCACTGCCATCGGGAATGGGAATACAGCAGGGAGCTAGCTATCACTGCCATCGGAAATGGGAATACAGGGGAGCTAGCTCCCACTGCCATCGGGAATGGGAATACAGAGAGCTAGCTATCACTGCCATTGGGAATGGGAATGCCGGGAGCTAGCTATCACTGCCAGCGGGAATGGGAATACAGCAAACTAGCTATCACTGCCATCGGAATAGGAATACAGGGAGCTAGCTATCACTGCCATCGGAATGGGAATGCAGGAGCTAGCTGTCACTGCCGTCGGGATTGGGAATACAGAGAGCTAGCTATCACTGCCATCGGGAATGGGAATACAAGAGCAAGCTATCACTGCCATCGGGAATGGGAATACAGGGAGCTAGCTCCCCTGCCATCGGGAATGGGAATACAGAGAGCTAGCTATCACTGCCATCAGGAATGGGAATACAGGGAGCTAGCTATCACTGCCACCGGGAATGGGAATACAGGGAGCTAGCTATCACTGCCATCGGGAATGGGAATACAGAGAGCTAGCTATCACTGCCATCGGGAATGGGAATACAGATAGCTAGCTCCCACTGCCATCGGGAATGGGAAGATAGGGAGCTAGCTATCACTGCCATCGGGAATGGGAATACAGAGATCTAGCTCCCACTGCCATCGGAATGTGAATACAGAGAGCTAGCTCCCACTGCCATCGGGAATGGGAATATTGTGAGCTAGCTATCACTGCCATCGGGAATGGGATACAGGGAGCTAGTTCCTTCTGCCATCGGGAATGGGAATACAGAGAGCTAGCTATCACCTGCCATGGGGAATGGGAATACAGGTAGCTGGCAGCATCTGGAAAAACTGTTCGACTTAAAATTTTTTCTGTCTTGCAAGATTCAAATCCTCCGACAAACTGCAAAACTTGTAGGTAGACTTGGCTCCTCCCATTAATTAAATCTCCTGCATCCAACTGAGATGTCACATGGCCTGCTTAATTAGCTGTGACTAAATATAACCTCTTAATTTATGTAATCTCCAGAGAATCTCCAGCAATCATAACGGCATATCATTAGCCCTTTATCTGTAACCAAGCAAGTGGCTGGAATGAATCATGATCACATCTTTTGTGACTC
>NC_052149.1:2953791-3093778 GCF_902713615.1 Scyliorhinus canicula
CGCTCCTGCTCCCCGCTCCCCCTGCTCCCCGCTCCCCCTGCTCCCCGCTCCCCCTGCTCCCCGCTCCCCCCTGCTCCCTGCTCCCCGCTCCCCCTGCTCACCGCTCCCCCTGCTCCCCGCTCCCCCTGCTCCCCGCTCCCCCCCCGCTCCCCCCGCTCCCCCCGCTCCCCCCGCTCCCCCTGCTCCCCGCTCCCCCTGCTCCCCGCTCCCCCCGCTCCCCGCTCCCCCTGCTCCCCGCTCCCCTGCTCCCTGCTCCCCGTTCCCCCTGCTCCCCGTTCCCCCTGCTCCCCGTTCCCCCTGCTCCCCGCTCCCCCTGCTCCCCGCTCCCCGCTCCCCCTGCTCCCCGCTCCCCCTGCTCCCCGCTCCCCCTGCTCCCTGCTCCCCGCTCCCCCTACTCCCCGCTCCCCCTGCTCCCCGCTCCCCCTGCTCCCCGCTCCCCCTGCTCCCCGCTCCCCCTGCTCCCCACTGGCTCCAGGTTAAGACCATACACACAGAAGCAGAAATAGGCCATTCGGCCCATCGAGTCTGCTCTGCCATTCAATCATGGCTGATATTTTCTCATCCCCATTCTCCTGTCTTCTCCCCATAACCCCTGATCCCCTTAAACAATGGCTTGATTTTAACTTTCTCGCCCTTGTTTTGATATCCCTCCATGTAGTCGCCCATCCCTATCTCGGTATTCTCTCTCTCCATCCTTAAAGCCCTCTGATATCTGCAAAGCCTTTGATTTCTCTCACCCCACAATTGGCGGCTGTGCCATTAGTTGCCTGGGCACCTCAGCGCTGAAATCACCTCCCTCCACCTCTTCCTCGCTCTACTTTGGTTCTCCCTGAGGGAACTCCTTAAAACCAACCTCGTTAACCAAGCTTTTGATCATGTGTCGTAATGTCTCCTATAGAACATAGAACATTACAGCGCAGTATGGGCCCTTCGGCCCCCGATGTGGCTTGGTGCAAAATGGCCGGAGAATGGTGGGGACCCGATCCGTGCATGCGCATGGCCGTAAAGCATGGCGTTGGCCATGCCCGAACCCCCCTCACCCGCCAACCGAGACCCACAGCCCCCCCCCCCCCCCCCGCCGGCAAGCCCGCCCCCCAGCCAGCGGTACAGATCCCGGCCGAGTGTGGCATCGCTGGACACTGTCCACAGCCAGCACGCCGGGTTCCCGATCGCCTTGGGACCACACGTGGCCCACTCCGTCGGAAACCCGGCCCATTGGGAGCAGAGCATTGTGGGTGGGCCAGCAGAGCATGGAGGACCAGCGTCAAACCGGCGTTGGAATCTATTCTCTGCCCGATCACCGATCACGGTTTCGGTGTCAGGCTACAGAGAATCCCGCCCACTGTTTTTTCCAGCTACTTCCACACAACCCGTTCCTTTGACAGGAGCCTTGTTAACAACACCCATGTTCAGAAAATGAGTTCACAAAACATGTTTCTTCACGTTTCGTGTGGTCCCTAATTGAAGTTCTAATTGCATAACAATATTCACAGTAACCACCTGAACCTTGGCCGTTTTGGCCGTACCATCAGCCTCTCGTCTTCCCTAAACCTTTCCACATCTCTACCTCTGTCCTCTTTTAAGATGCATCTTAAAAACATGCCACTTGATAAAACGTGGGATATTTGTTACAATGTTACTGCCGCTGTGTAAATGCTATTTGTATTGATGAAGGTTGAACGGGCTCGGAGGTCCGATGAAGATATCATTCCTTTCCTCTCCCCTCGTCCCCCGGTTTGTCCTCGTGATTGTAACAGGAGTGTCTCGAGACCAGATGTGGAATACTCGGATTTATCAACATCTGTAAGTATCAATATGTGCCTTCCTCATGACAAAAACGGGATTAATTAATTGGGCCCTTTCCATAGCTCTGAATATTGAGCTTGGCAATGGCGTCCATATAATGGCTTTAAACAGGTGAACTCTGTGGCCTATCAGAACCCTACCCTAGATAGCAGCAGCTGGAGCAGTAAAGTTAGTCCCCAAATGTTGCCAGGCAGATTTACACTGACGGAGATTGAGCTAAAATTGACCAAAATTATTCTCTGCCTTAAACAGCACAATTTGAACTTCAGTCTCTGATCATGAAATTCCTCCTGTTTGTTGAAGGGGGAACAGTCAAGCGGGGCTGCTTTGTCCTGGATGGTGTTGAGCTTCTTCGGTGTTGTTGGAGCTTCACTCATCCAGGGAAGTGGGGAGTATTCCATTACACTCCTGACTTGTGCCTTGTAGATAGTGGACAGACTTTGGGGAGTCAGGAGGTGAGTTACTCGCCACAGGATTCCTCGCCTTTGACCTGCTTGTGTAACCAGAGTATTTGTTTGGCTAATCCAGTTCAGTTTCTGGTCAATGTTAACCCCCCCAGGATGTTGAAAGGTGATGAACTGGCTAGAGAGGCTGAATGTCTGCCTCCTGTTCCTCTGGTCAGAGCTCTGTCCAGCTGGAATATGACTTTCCCTTCTTTGTATTCCACAGAAACTCCGCTTTAACATTTATTCCGGACATGATCTCACAGAGGTTGATTGAGTTAATGGGTGGCTAAACAGGTTGTTGGGCAGAGATGGAGGTGAATAGATTGGATGGGGTGATAGTGGTGGTGGTTGGAGTGAGCAGCGCTGGCAACTGTATTTGTGAGAACACACTCCTCATTCTTTGTTTTTCTGTCTGCTGCCTAGCCCTCATCCCCACGGCCCAGCACTGCCCCCGGCAAGTTACAACGTCCGGTAAGACTAATCCCTATCCAAAGCAATGGAGCAACACCGATCACAGCACAGTCCTCCTCGCACTTCCAACACAAGGAGCAGCACCTGGATGTGCCCGAGTCCATCAACTACAAATATCATCATGGGGTATTTACTTTGTTTTTTAATAATTGCTAAGAGGTGCCAACCAGAAATGACAGTTTCCAGGATACAGAGGGAGACTATCATCCACTGAACATCAAAAAACGCAAAGTAATCGTGGTGACACCATGACTCCGAGGGCAGCACTCCTGTATTTGACCAAGTGCCGACACCACAGAATAGATACATAATCCACGCTGACACTCCCAGTGAAATACTGAGGGAGTGCTGCACTGTCAGAGGGTCAGTACTGAGGGAGTGCTGCACTGTCAGAGGGTCAGTACTGAGGGAGTGCTGCACTGTCAGAGGGTCAGTACTGAGGGAGTGCCGCACTGTCAGAGGGTCAGTACTGAGGGAGTGCTGCACTGTCAGAGGGTCAGTACTGAGGGAGTGCTGCACTGTCAGAGGGTCAGTACTGAGGGAGTGCCGCACTGTCTGAGGGTCAGTACTGAGGCAGTGCTGCACTGTCAGAGGGTCAGTACTGAGGGAGTGCTGCCCTGTCAGAGGGTCAGTACTGAGGGAGTGCTGCACTGTCAGAGGGTCAGTACTGAGGGAGTGCTGCACTGTCAGAGGGTCAGTACTGAGGGAGCGCCGCACTGTCAGAGGGTCAGTACTGAGGGAGTGCTGCACTGTCAGAGGGTCAGTACTGAGGGAGTGCTGCACTGTCAGAGGGTCAGTACTGAGGGAGTGCTGCACCGTCAGAGGGTCAGTACTGAGGGAGTGCCGCACTGTCAGAGGGTCAGTACTGAGGGAGTGCTGCACTGTCAGAGGGTCAGTACTGAGGGAGTGCTGCACTGTCAGAGGGTCAGTACTGAGGGAGTGCTGCACTGTCAGAGGGTCAGTACTGAGGGAGTGCTGCACTGTCAGAGGGTCAGTACTGAGGGAGTGCTGCACTGTCAGAGGGTCAGTACTGAGGGAGTGCTGCACTGTCAGAGGGTCAGTACTGAGGGAGTGCTGCACTGTCAGAGGGTCAGTACTGAGGGAGTGCCACACTGTCAGAGGGTCAGTACTGAGGGAGTGCTGCACT
Source organism: Scyliorhinus canicula (assembly GCF_902713615.1). NCBI lineage: Eukaryota > Metazoa > Chordata > Chondrichthyes > Carcharhiniformes > Scyliorhinidae > Scyliorhinus > Scyliorhinus canicula. Next base: position 2,957,662 of record NC_052149.1, read on the forward strand.
GTCAGAGGGTCAGTACTGAGGGAGTGCTGCACTGTCAGAGGGTCAGTACTGAGGGAGTGCTGCACTGTCAGAGGGTCAGTACTGAGGGAGTGCTGCACTGTCAGAGGGTCAGTACTGAGGGAGCGCTGCACTGTCAGAGGGTCAGTACTGAGGGAGTGCTGCACTGTCAGAGGTACTGTCTGCCTCTGTAAATCCTGCATGGAGTTTAAAATATTTATTTTGTATATCTCTCTTCGTTCCCCTTCCATGGGTCAGCAAGCAGAAAAAGACCCATGGCAGGGATATAAACAACATGCAGCAGTCTGTGCAGAAGGAAAGAATGAGTCCAGGAATGGGAATACAGGGAGCTAGCTATCACTGCCATCGGGAATGGGAATACAGAGGGCTAGCTATCACTGCCATCGGGAATGGGAATACAGAGGGTTAGCTATCACTGCCATCGGGAATGGGAATACAGAGGGCTAGCTATCACTGCCATCGGGAATGGGAATACAGAGAGCTAGCTATCACTGCCATCGGGAATGGGAATACAGGGAGCTAGCTATCACTGCCATCGGGAATGGGAATACAGGGAGCTAGCTCCCACTGCCGTCGGGATTGGGAATACAGAGAGCTAGCTCCCACTGCCATCGGGAATGGGAATACAGCAGGGAGCTAGCTATCACTGCCATCGGGAATGGGAATACAGGGAGCTAGCTATCACTGCCATCGGCAATGGGAATACAGGGAGCTAGCTATCACTGCCATCGGAATGGGAATACAGTGAGCTAGCTCCCACTGCCATCGGGAATGGGAATACAGGGAGCTAGCTCCCACTGCCATCGTGAATGGGAATACAGGGAGCTAGCTATCACTGCCATCGGGAATGGGAATACAGGGAGCTAGCTATCACTGCCATTGGGAATGGGAATACAGCAGGGAGCTAGCTCCCACTGCCATCGGGAATGGGAATACAGGGAGCTAGCTATCACTGCCTTCGGGAATGGGAATACAGGGAGCTAGCTATCACTGCCATCGGGAATGGGAATACAGGGAGCTAGCTCCCACTGCCATCGGGAATGGGAATACAGGGAGCTTAGCTATCACTGCCAGCGGGAATGGGAATACAGGGAGCTAGCTATCACTGCCAGCGGGAATGGGAATACAGAGATCTAGCTATCACTGCCATCGGGAATAGGAATACAGAGAGCTAGCTATCACTGCTATCGGGAATGGGAATACAGAGAGCTAGCTCCACTGCCGTCGGGTTTGGGAATACAGAGAGCTAGCTATCACTGCCATCGGGAATGGGAATACAGAGAGCTAGCTCCCACTGCCGTCGGGTTTGGGAATACAGAGAGCTAGATATCACTGCCATCGGGAATGGAAATACAGCAGGGAGCTAGCTATCACTGCCATCGAGAATGGGAATAAAGGGAGCTAGCTATCACTGCCATCGGGAATGGGAATACAGTGAGCTAGCTATCACTGCCATCGGGAATGGGAATACAGTGAGCTAGCTATCACTGCCATCGGGAATGGGAATACAGGGAGCTAGCTATCACTGCCAGTGGGAATGGGAATACAGTGAGCTAGCTCCCACTGCCATCGGGAATGGGAATACAGGGAGCTAGCTATCACTGCCATCGGGAATGGGAATACAGGGAGCTAGCTATCACTGCCATCGGGAATGGGAATACAGTGAGCTAGCTATCACTGCCATCGGGAATGGGAATACAGGGAGCTAGCTATCACTGCCATTGGGAATGGGAATACAGAGGGCTAGCTCCCACTGCCATCGGGAATGGGAATACAGGGAGCTAGCTATCACTGCCATCGGGAATTGGAATACAGGGAGCTAGCTATCACTGCCATCGGGAATGGGAATACAGGGAGCTAGCTCCCACTGCCATCAGGAATGGGAATACAGGGAGCTAGCTCCTACTGCCATCGGGAATGGGATTACAGGGAGCTAGCTCCCACTGCCATCGGGAATGGGAATACAGGGAGCTAGCTATCACTGCCATCGGGAATGGGAATAAAGAGGGTTAGCTATCACTGCCATCGGGAATGGGAATGAAGGGAGCTAGCTATCACTGCTATCGGGAATGGGAATACAGAGAGCTAGCTATCACTGCCATCGGCAATGGGAATACAGAGAGCTAGTTATCACTGCCATCGGAATGGGAATACAGAGGGCTAGCTATCACTGCCATCGGGAATGGGAATACAGAGAGCTAGCTCCCACTGCCATCGGGAATGGGAATACAGCAGGGAGCTAGCTATCACTGCCATCGGAAATGGGAATACAGGGAGCTAGCTCCCACTGCCATCGGGAATGGGAATACAGAGAGCTAGCTATCACTGCCATTGGGAATGGGAATGCCGGGAGCTAGCTATCACTGCCAGCGGGAATGGGAATACAGCAAACTAGCTATCACTGCCATCGGGAATAGGAATACAGGGAGCTAGCTATCACTGCCATCGGGAATGGGAATGCAGGGAGCTAGCTGTCACTGCCGTCGGGATTGGGAATACAGAGAGCTAGCTATCACTGCCATCGGGAATGGGAATACAAAGAGCAAGCTATCACTGCCATCGGGAATGGGAATACAGGGAGCTAGCTCCCACTGCCATCGGGAATGGGAATACAGAGAGCTAGCTATCACTGCCATCAGGAATGGGAATACAGGGAGCTAGCTATCACTGCCACCGGGAATGGGAATACAGGGAGCTAGCTATCACTGCCATCGGGAATGGGAATACAGAGAGCTAGCTATCACTGCCATCGGGAATGGGAATACAGATAGCTAGCTCCCACTGCCATCGGGAATGGGAATATAGGGAGCTAGCTATCACTGCCATCGGGAATGGGAATACAGAGATCTAGCTCCCACTGCCATCGGGAATGGGAATACAGAGAGCTAGCTCCCACTGCCATCGGGAATGGGAATATTGTGAGCTAGCTATCACTGCCATCGGGAATGGGAATACAGGGAGCTAGTTCCTTCTGCCATCGGGAATGGGAATACAGAGAGCTAGCTATCACTGCCATGGGGAATGGGAATACAGGTAGCTGGCAGCATCTGGAAAAACTGTTCGACTTAAAATTTTTCTGTCTTGCAAGATTCAAATCCTCCGACAAACTGCAAAACTTGTAGGTAGACTTGGCTCCTCCCATTAATTAAATCTCCTGCATCCAACTGAGATGTCACATGGCCTGCTTAATTAGCTGTGACTAAATATAACCTCTTAATTTATGTAATCTCCAGAGAATCTCCAGCAATCATAACGGCATATCATTAGCCCTTTATCTGTAACCAAGCAAGTGGCTGGAATGAATCATGATCACATCTTTTGTGACTCCTTAATTACAAATTCCGAAAACACAGTGTCGATACCTTAAGCTAGGTTCTTTAATAATATTACTGAAATATATATATTCTTTAACCCAGGCCTTTCATAATATTACTGCAACAGGTATAAAATATACTATATTAAAATTTCTATATCCACCATACAGGGAAACTGGTAGGTGATTAGCTGGTGAGTATTTCCTATTAATTTTAGCTAAACTTGAGAATAAACTTCTGAGATTTATCTTTTTTTAAAATGAGGTTTATTGCAACGAATAAGTATCGGTAGGGGTTGTCAGTGTTAATGCATATTTGTATTGGTAAGGTTAATAAATAGATGTAAGGTTTATTAGTATTAATAAAGGTTTATTCACTGTAGTCAGATTCATCAGAAGTAGTAATGCCATTAAAAAAAACAGAGAAATAGAAGGGCTACTCTGTCCTCTAGAGTGCACATCCTGCAATGTGTGGGAATGCCAGGGCGCTTCATACGTTTTGGATAACGATTTCTGCAAGAAGTCTTTTTTTGTTTGTTAAGTTTGTGGGGTCGCAGGCTAGGCCAGCATTTATTGCTCATCTCTAACGGCCCTTGACAAAGTGGTGATGAGCCAGCACCTTGAACCACTGCAGTCCATCAGGCACAGATACATCCACAGTTCGGGTAGAACTTTGTGTATCAGCTGGTGTCTCTGCAGTGCACCCGCAAAGTTGAGAACTTTGTCGTTAGCAGAATTGTGGATGTGGCCACCCTGCATCTTAAGATTGTGCCAGGAGAGAGGGAATGGATAGCCACGACAGAGTGGAGAAGAAATAGGCAGATAATGCGGGAGACCCTGAGTGCATCCCACCCTTCAACCAGTATTCTATTCGGAGGAATTTGCCCATGGCACCATGGGTTGTACAGGGCGTACAAGGAAGTCAGGAAACAGCAATAGTGATAGGTGATTGAATAGTTGGGGGAATAGGTAGATGTGTCTGCGGCTGCAGGCGTGACTCCAAGATGATGTGTTGCCTCTCTGTCACCAGGGTCAAGGATGTCACTGAGCGGTTGCAGGACACCCTGAGGTGGGAGGGTGAACAGCCAGCAGTCCTGGTTCACATTGGTACAGATGATGCAGCTGGAAAGAGGGATGTGGTCCTGCAGTCAGAATTTAGGGAGCTGGGTGTGACATTTGCAAGCAGGACCTCCAGATTGCAGCCAGTACCACGTGCAAGTGAGTATCGAAATAGGTGGCTAAAGCAGATGAACAAGTACCAGGGGCAGGAGGGTAGGGGACGCCCTGGTGGGATGGGGCGATCTCAGTGTTGGGGGAGAGGCAGGCGAAAAAGGGAGGGAGGGAGGAAGGGCCAAAGATTCCAGGTCCCCAAGAGGAGGGCTCCCCAAACCTGAGAGCCTTCAAACTGAGGCCGTTTACCGTGCCCGACCCTCTAACCCACCCCCTAGCCCACTCTCTATCCCACTCTCTATCCCACCTTTCTGCCCAAGATGGATATTTCTGACTTTTCCAGTTTCCACCCTGCTCCGGAATAACCTTCCAGCCTCCGTGAGACTGGGTAGGAAAAGGCCATGAAATGCCACCAAAACGGGGATTTGCACATTGAGACTGGGAGCATTGCTGAGGTATTACATAAATACTTTGCATCTGCCTTTAACAAGGAAGAAGATGTTACCGAGGCTCTGGTGAAAGAGGAGTCCAGACACTAGAAGGGTTTGAAATTGATAAGGAGGAGGCATTGGATAGGCTCTGTTCTTAAAGTTGACAACCCAGGTCTGGATGAGATGCTTCCATGGAGACTGAGGGAAATAAGAGTGGAAATTGCAGGGGTACTGGCCATAATTCTTCAATCTGCCTTGGACACGGGTGATGCTTGGGGACTGGAGAATTGCAAAGCTTGCATCATTATTCCAAAAAGGGAGTAAAGATGGCCCCAACAACCTGAGGCCAGTCAGTTTAACTTTGATGCTGTGGGAACTTCTCGAAACAATAATTCGGAACAAAATTAATAGGCACGTGGACAAATCTGGGTTAATTAAGGAAAGCCAGTCTGGAATACTGAAGTAAGCACTATGTTTAACTCACTTGCTGGAGTTGCTTGAAGAGGTAACACAGAGGGTTGACGAAGGTAATGTTGTTGATGAACTTTAAAAAGGCATTTAATACAGTGCCACACAACAGACTTCTCAGCAAATTCTAGCCTCTCAAATAAAAGGGACGAGAGCAATGTGGAAACGGAATTGGCTGAGGGAGAGGAAAGTGAGAGTAACGGTTAATGGGTGTTTTGCAGGCTGGAGGGAGGTTTGTGGTGGTGTTCTCCAGGGACCAGAGTTAGGACCCTTGCTTCTCCTGATATATATCGATGATCTAGATCTTGGTGTGCACGAGATCATTTCAAAATTTGCAAATGATACAAAACTTGGAAGAATTGTGAAAGGTGATGAGGTCAGAGTAAAAGGGACAAAGACAAGTTGTAGAGTGGGCAGATAGGTGGCAGATGAAGTTTAATGAGGAGAAATGTGAAGTGATCCATTTTGAAAAGAAGAACGCAGAGAGACAATATAAAGTAAAGGGGGGCAATTCTAAAGGGGGTGCCGGGGCACAGGGGCCCGGGTCAGTAAAAGGTGACAGGAAAGGTGGAGAGCAGTTAATAAAGCAGACTGTATTCGGTGTTTAGCTGGATTATTGTCTGCAGTTTTGGATGTTGCACTTTAGGAAGGATGTGAAGGTATTGGAAAGAACGCAGAAAAGATTGAGGAGACTTTGCAGAGATGAGGAACTTTAGTTACCAAGATAGATTGGAGAAACAAAGTCTGTTTTCTTTGGGGACGAAAGGTTGAGAGGAGATTTGATAGAGATTTGAAATTTTCATTTCATTTCATTTTTCTTCGTAAGAGATGTTCAAAATCATGAGGGATCTAGACGGGGAGAAACTATTCCCAGTCGTAAAAGGATCGACAATGAGAGGGCACAGATTTAAACAATTGAGAAAAGTAGCAAAAACTACCTGAGCCTTTCCACACAGCGAGTGGTTAGGATCTGGCATGTACTGTCTGTGAGTGTGGTGGAGACAGATTCACACAGCGAGTGGTTAGGATCTGGCATGTACTGTCTGTGAGTGTGGTGGAGACAGACTCACACAGCGAGTGGTTAGGATTTGGCATGTACTGTCTGTGAGTGTGGTGGAGGCAGATTCACACAGCGAGTGGTAAGGGTCTGGAATGCACTGTCTGTGAGTGTGGTGGAGACAGATTCACAGTGAGGTTGTGTCTGACAAATCTTTGAGGTAACAAGGAAGTTAGATAAAGGAGAACCAGTGGATGTGATTTATCTAGATTTCCAGAAGGCCTTTGACAAGGTGCTGCATAGGAGACTGTTAAATAAAATAAAAGCCCATGGTGTGAAGGGTAAGATCCTGGCATGGATAGAGGATTGGCTGACTGGCAGAAGGCAGAGAGTGGGGATAAAGGGGTCTTTTTCTGGATGGCAGCTGGTGACTAGTGGTGTGCCTCAGGGTCTGTTCTGGGACCACAACTTTTCACAATATACATTAATGATCTGGAAGAAGGTACTGAAGACACTGTTGCTAAGTTTGCAGATGATACAAAGATCTGTAGAGGGACAGGTAGTATTGAGGAAGTAAGGGGGCTACAGAAGGACTTGGACAGGCTGGGAAAGTGGGCAAAGAAGTGGCAGATGAAATACAATGTGGAAACGTGTGAGGTTATGCACTTTGGAAGGAGGAATTTAGGTGTAGACTATTTTCTAAATGGGGACATGCTTAGGAAATCAAAAGCACAAAGGGACTTGGGAGTCCTTGTTCACGATTCTCTTAAGGTTAACGTGCAGGTTCAGTCGGCAGTTAAGAAGGCAAACGCAATGTTAGCATTCATGTCAAGAGGGCTAGAATACAAGACCAGGGATGTTCTTCTGAAATGAAAATGAAAATTGCTTATTGTCACAAGTAGGCTTCAATTAAGTTACTGTGAAAAGCCCCTAGTCGCCACATTCCGGCACCTGTCCGGGGAGGCTGGTACGGGAATCGAACCGTGCTGCTGGCCTGCTTTGTCTGCTTTAAAAGCCAGCGATTTAGCCGAGTGAGCTAAACCAGCCCCCGAGGCTGTATAAGGCTCTGGTCAGACCCCATTTGGAGTATGGTGAGCAGTTTTGGGCCCAGTATCTAAGGAAGGATGTGCTGTCCTTCAATAGAGTCCAGAGGAGGTTCACAAGAATGATCCCTGGAATGAAGAGCTTGTTGTATGAGGAACGGTTGAGGACTCTGGGTCTGTACTCGTTGGCATTTAGAAGGATGAGGGGGGATCTTATTGAAACTTACAGGATACTGCGAGGCCTGGATAGAGTGGACGTGGAGAGGATGTTTCCATTTGTAGGAAAAACTAGAACCAGAGGACACAATCTCAGACTAAAGGGACGATCCTTTAAAACAGAGATGAGGAGGAATTTCTTCAGCCAGAGGGTGGTGAATCTATGGAACTCTTTGCTGCAGAAGGCTGTGGAGGCCAAATCACTGAGTGTCTTTAAGACAGAGTTAGATAGGTTCTTGATTAATAAGGGGATCAGGGGTTATGGGGAGAATGGGGATGAGAAAATATCAGAATGGCAGAGCAGACTCGATGGGCCGAGTGGCCTAATTCTGCTCCTATGTCTTATGGAGCGGTGAGGATCTGGAATGTTCTGTCTGAGAGTGTGGTGGAGGCAAAGTCAATGAAAACATTCAAAACATGATTAGACCATTATCAGAAAAGGAATAATGTGCAGGGGTATATGGGGACGGCAGGAGACTGGCACTGGAGACCTGTGGGCTGAAAGACTTTCAGGACAACAACAATTTGTTGATGTGTCAGTTCAGTTCTCTGCGTTAAACTGTATCAGCCTTGTGCCTGAGCACTTTCGCCAGTCCGATGATGCCCCCCGAAATTCTGTTACTGTCCCCTTCACCCCCACTGCTACATTTCTGCTTTTAGTGAATTCAGTGCCGAGAAATAAAATCGTGGATCAGCTGGTTTGAACAAAGAAGGCTTCCTGGTTGTAATTCACTGAATTAATTTTATTTTCTGGTAGCTGGACCGCGATTTGTTCAGGAACTGGCACACGTTGGATTTTTCCACTGGGATGTCCCCCTACCGCCTTCCAGTGATCAATAACTACGTGACTCCAGTCCCACCACCACCGCGAAAACGAGAGAAGAATGGAACCCTGAGGGGCAGGAGGCTGAGGCCCACCACAGCCCCCAATGGCCCAGCTACCCTGTTGCCAAAGGTAAAGACAGAATCATTACACACAATATCAGCGCACAAGCTGCCTCTCCTTCTGTTCAGAGAGACTTACAGCATGAACACAGGCCCTTTGGCCCAACTTGTCCGTGCCGCCCAGTTTTTAAGCACTGAGCTAATTCCTTTCTCCCTTGTGTGTTTATCCAGTTTCCTCTTCAATGTATCGACATTATTCACCACTCCCTGTGGGAGCGAGTTCTCACCACTCTCTGGGTAAAGAATCTTCTCCTGGATTCCCGATTTGATTCTTAGTAGACCAATAAAACAAAGGAGCAGAATTGGACCACTCGGCCCATCGAGTCTGCTCCGCCATTCAGTGAGATCGTGGCTGATCTGATATAATCCTCAACTCGCTTATTGCCTTATCCCCAAAACCCTCGATTCCCTCACTTATTACAAATCTGTCTATCTCAACCTTGAACATACTTAAAGACCCAGGGCTGGATTCTCCCATTTTGAGGCTGTGTCCCCCACGTCGGCGTGGGAATGGTGGCGTTTTATGCCAGAGAAAATGGCGTAAATCGGCCACCGATCCTCCATTTGGCCGGGGACTAGCAGGCCGGTAGCGTAGAGCACCTGGCTCGAGCTGCTAATATGGACCGGAGAATTGGCAGGTCCGTGGCTGTGCATGCGCAAGGTGGCGGCCTGCAATGGCCCCGGACCAACCCTCCACAGTGCACCAGCCCCTGATAGTCCCCCCCCTGCCCCCGCGGATCTGTCCTACCCGAATCCCCCCCCCCCCCCCCCCCCCCCCCCCCCCCCCCCCCCGGATCTGCCCTCCCCCGACTCTGGCGGCGCTGTTTCTGAAGGGTGAGACAACACGTGACCGACCCCGTCAGGAACTCGGCCGGGCGGGGGCGGAGCATCGTGGGGGCGGAGCATCTGGGGGCGGGCACCAGGCAATGTTGCTTTGGAGGGGGCGGAGCATCGTGGGGGCGGGCCTCAGGCAATGCTGCTTTGGAGGGGACGGAGCATCTGGGGGCAGGCACCAGGCAATGCTGCTGTGGAGGGGGCGGAGCATCGTGGGGGCGGAGCATCGGGGTGGAGCATCAGGCAATGCTGCTTTGGAGGGGGCGGAGCATCGTGGGGCGGAGCATCGTGGGGCGGGCATCAGGCAATGCTGCTGTAGAGGGGCGGAGCATCAGGCAATGCTGCTTTGGAGGGGGCGGAGCATCGTGGGGGCGGAGCATCGTGGGGCGGGCATCAGGCAATGCTGCTGTGGAGGGGCGGAGCATCAGGCAATGCTGCTTTGGAGGGGGCGGAGCATCGTGGGGGCGGAGCATCGTGGGGCGGGCATCAGGCAATGCTGCTTTGGAGGGGGCGGAGCATCGTGGGGGTGGGCACCAGGCAATGCTGCTTTGGAGGGGGCGGAGCATCGTGGGGCGGAGCATCGTGGGGCGGGCATCAGGCAATGCTGCTGTGGAGGGGCGGAGCATCAGGCAATGCTGCTGTGGAGGGGGCGGAGCATCAGGCAATGCTGCTTTGGAGGGGGCGGAGCATCGTGGGGGTGGGCACCAGGCAAAGCTGCTTTGGAGGGGGCGGAGCATCGTGGGGCGGAGCATCGTGGGGCGGGCATCAGGCAATGCTGCTGTGGAGGGGGCGGGGCATCGTGGGGGCAGAGGATCAGGCAATGCTGCTGTGGAGGGGGCGGAGCATCGTGGGGCGGGCATCAGGCAATGCTGCTTTGGAGGGGGCGGAGCATCGTGGGGGCGGAGCATCGTGGGGGCGGAGCATCGTGGGGGCGGGCACCAGGCAATGCTGCTTTGGAGGGGGTGGAGCATCGTGGGGGCGAGCATCAGGCAATGCTGCTTTGGAGGGGGCGGAACATCGCGAAAGCGGCACCACCCCCGATTTAGAACATAAGAACTAGGAACAGGAGTAGGCCATCTGGCCCCTCGAGCCTGCTCCGCCATTCAATTAGATCATGGCTGATCTTTTGTGGACTCAGCTCCACTTTCCGGCCCGAACACCATAACCCTTAATCCCTTTATTCTTCAAAAAACTATCTATCTTTACCTTAAAAACATGTAATGAAGGAGCCTCAACTGCTTCACTGGGCAAGGAATTCCATAGATTCACAACCCTTTGGGTGAAGAAGTTCCTCCTAAACTCAGTCCTAAATCTACTTCCCCTTATTTTGAGGCTATGCCCCCTAGTTCTGCTGTCACCCGCCAGTGGAAACAACCTGCCCGCATCTATCCTATCTATTCCCTTCATAATTTTAAATGTTTCTATAAGATCCCCCCCTCATCCTTCTAAATTCCAACGAGTACAGTCCCAGTCTACTCAACCTCTCCTCATAATCCAACCCCTTCAGCTCTGGGATTAACCTAGTGAATCTCCTCTCCACACCCTCCAGCGCCAGTACGTCCTTTCTCAAGTAAGGAGACCAAAACTGAACACAATACTCCAGGTGTGGCCGCACTAACACCTTATACAATTGCAACATAACCTCCCTAGTCTTAAACTCCATCCCTCTAGCAATGAAGGACAAAATTCCATTTGCCTTCTTAATCACCTGTTGCACTTGTAAACCAACCTTCTGTGACTCATGCACTAGCACACCCAAGTCTCTCTGAGCAGCGGATTTGGCCATGAACTTTGATTATCCGGCTGATTGGCGAACGTGATTTTGGCATCGGAGAATCCAGCCCCCAGTTTCTACAGCGGCAAAGAATTCCACAGATTCACTACCCTCTGAAAGAAGAAATTCCTCCTCATCTCTGTCTCTAATGACTCCCTGACTCTGAGATGATGTCCTCTGGTCCCAGGCTCTCCCACAAGGGGAAACAACCTCTCAGCATCGACCCTGTCAAACCCCCTGACAGTCCGATATGTCTCAATAAGGTCACCTCCCGTTCTTCTAAACTCCAATGAGTACAGTCCCAACCGAGTGAACCTTCTCTGGACTTCATCCAATGTCAGGAATACTTCCCTTAGGTCAGGGGACCAAAACTGTTCACAGTATTCCAGGTCTAACTCGTGCCTTGCATAGTTTCAGCAAGACTCCCCTATTTTTAGACTCCATTCCCTTTGAAATAAAGACCAACACTCCATTTCCCTTCCCTATTACCTGCTGAACCTGCATGCTGCCTTTTTGTGATTTAGGCCCAAGGACCCTAAATTCCACCCCCCCCCCCGGGCTGCAGCTTTCTGCAGTCTTTCTCCATTTAAATAATATTCAGCTCCTTGATTCTTCCGACCAAATTGCAGAACTTCACATTTTCCTGCAGTATATTCCAATTTATTGTGATTGTTTTACAGTTATGGTCCCTCGTTCAATCCCACCCGCAAGTGGGAACATTTTTTCTACATCTCCCTGACCAATTCCCTTCATAATCTTAAAGACGCTCCACAACACCTTCACCGCCACTCAGAAATACTCGTCTTCAATCGGGCCAAATGCGATGTTGATTATATGAAAGATACGTAAAAGGGAAGATTTGAAAGTGTGTCGCTCCTTTTGCAATCTCAGGGTGTTGCGCAGTGGGGGTTTGCAGCCAAAGAGCCTCCTCCCCTAAAGGACAGTACTGAACCAATTGGGTTTTACGAGAATCGGATCGCTTCATTGGCAGGTTGGCTGACCCGGCTGTAGTGGAGGGAGTTTGTTGTGGTTTCTGATTTAATTAAAGCAGCGTCCCAACCCATCTCTAACCCATTGGCCAATCTTCATTCCGCTATGTAAATACAAGTTGTTGTTGCAGGACACTCTGAAGCTACATCGATCCATCTCACACAGCAATGTCCTGATCACAATGGTCTACCGTGGAAAACGGCTGCATCTGTCACACGACCAGGCAGAGGTCAGAGACGAGGTCAAGGTCCAGCAGCAGCATTGCGGTGGAGAGAACCTCTGCTTGTACAAAGGGGAGCTTCTGGCAACAGGTGAGCACCAACAGGAAATTAGAAGAAAAAAATGTTTTCTCATCGCATCCATTTTCATTTCTTCTCAGTGTTGAGAGTTGGAAAAGGGCAAGAGAAGGGATTAGGACGTCATGTCCTTGGAGAGGAAGGAGAGCAGATTTACTAGAATGCTATCGGGAATGAGGTGGGAGGGTGAATTGTGACGAGGATGGAGGGATCCTACAACAAGATCTGGACAGGTTGGGCGAGTGGGCAAACCAATGGCAGATGCAGTATAATTTGGATAAGTGTGAGGTTATTCACTTTGGAAGCAAAAACAGGAAGGCAGATTCCTACCTGAATGGTTGTAAATTGGGAGAGGGGAGTGTGCAGCGGGACCTGAGTGACCTTGTGCACCAGTCGCTGAAGGTAAGCATGCAGGTGTAGCAGGCGGTAAAGAAGGCTAATGCTATGTTGGCCTTCATTGCGAGAGGTTTCGAGTATAGAAGCAGGGAGGTGTTGCTAGAATAATACAGGGTCTTGGTGAGGCCACACCTGGAGTATTGTGTGCAGTTTTGGTCTCCTTCTCTGAGGAAGGATGTTCTTGCTCTCGAGGGAGTGCAGCGAAGGTTTACCAGGCTGATTCCTGGGATGGCGGGACTGTCATATGAGGAGAGATTGACTAGGTTGGGATTGTTCTCGCTGGAGTTCAGAAGAATGAGGGGGGATCTCATAGAGACGTATAAAATTCTAACATGACTAGACAGGGAAGATGCAGGGAAGATGTTACCAATGGTGGGTGTGTCCAGAACCAGGGGCCACAGCCTGAGGATTCAGGGTAAACCATTTCAGACAGAGATGAGACATTTCTTCACCCAAAGAGTGGTGAGCCTGTGGAATTCATCACCACAGGAAGTAGTTGATGCTAAAACATGGAATATTTTCAAGAGGTGGCTAGATATAGCACTTGGGGCAAATGGGATCAAAGGCTGTGGGGAGAAAGCAGGATTAGGCTTTTGAGTTGGATGGTCAGCCATGATGGTGATGAATGGCGGAGCAGGCTCGAAGGGCCACAAGGCCTCCTCCTGCTCCGATCTTCTATGTATTTATGTATCAGTTGCTGGAGAGGCTGGTATTGCTCTCCTTAGAGCAGAGAAGGGTGAGAAAGAAAGATTTGCATTTCTGTAGCACCTGTCACATCCTCAGGACATCTGAAATCACTCTACAGCAAATGAAGTACTTTTGAATTGTAGTCACTGTTGTAATGTCGAAATTGCAGCTGTCAATTGGCCCTCGGCAAGTTCCCACAAACAGAAAGGACCAGATAGTCTGCTTCAGTGATTAAAGGGTAAATACTTTCCTCAGGACACCAGGGAGATTTAATCAAGGTTTTCAAACCATGATGGAGTTTTGATGGAGTAAATGAGGAGAAAGTGTTTCCAGTGACAGGAGGGAGGGTAACCAGAGGGATACAGATTGAAGAGAATGGGTAAAAGAAGCAGAGGGGGAGATGAGGAGAATGTTTTTTACCCAGCGAGTTGTTGTGATCTGGAAGGTGCTGCCTGAAAGGGCGGTGGAAGCAGATTCAATAATAACTTTCCAAAGGGAACTGGATAAACACTTGGGATAATATTCCCAGCTGTAGGGAAAGAACAGGGGAGTGGAACAAATTGGTTAGGTCTACCAAGGAACTGACACAACACGATGGGCTGAATGGCCTTCTCATGTGTTGCCTGATTCTCTGTTTCTAAGAATCCAGAGTCTATTTTTCAATTCCCCTTCTGTGTCTTGTGTTCATTTGCAATCGGATGTCGACTTTGGGTTAGATGATAGACAAACCACCATGCTCCCTGCCACTCATGAGGTTGAGTTAAGCAGAAACAGGAGGTAGCCATTCAGCCCCTCGAGTCTGTTCCACAATCCAGCCAGATTATGGTTAATATGTACCTCATTGCCATTTTCCCATTTTAGTTCCGTATTCCTGAGTAGCCTTACTCAACAAATCCATGTCCATCTGACCACCAGCGTCGACAAATTTCTGGGGGAAAAGAGTTCTATATTTCCAGTATCTTTTATGTGGAAGAGTTCTTCCAGGCATTATCATCATCCCTGAACAACCTGGCTGTAATTTTAACCTGATGCCCCTTTTCTAGATTCCCCCATTAGAATGAATGGTTTCCTATGAATAAAAACAAAGTCATTGCTGATGCTGGAGATCGGAAATAAAAGCCCAGAAATGCTGGAAAAACTCAGCAGGTCTGGCAGCACGTGTGGAGAGAGAAACAGAGTTAACATTTCCAGCCCAATACGACGCCTCTTCGGAACTCGCTCTTCCGATGAATGTTGGAACCGGCTCGAGGGGTTGAATGTCCTCCTCTGTTCGCAAAGTCGCATGTTTTGTTTGATGCGGTGATTGCTGTGTAAATACTCTAACACTGTTTCAATTTTTCCTCTCTGTCCTTTTCTCCACTGGTTTTCCAGAGAAATTCCAGTTTGTGTCCCGGCGGCACTTGGGTTTTCCCTTCAGCCTCACCTTCTTCCTAAACGGCATCCAGGTCAATCGACTGAGTTCCTGCTGCGAATACAAACACCGCAGGGGCTCCAGGCTTGGGGGCAAACAAGCGTACTTTGCTTTCATTGATGTGGATGGAGCATCCCCATGCTACAGGTACGGGAGATCCTATCGAGATAAGGTTCTGGCAAACGCAGCACTTTCTCCAGTCCTTGTGCGCATATAGGAGGGGAAGGCCGTGGGAGTATTACATCTTGCAGAAAAGTCATCAAAAATGCTTTCCGTGCATCAGATCACTTTGAAATTTAGTCACTGTGGTGCTGCGAGTACACATGGCAGCTATTCTGTATGTGCCAGCCCTTTTGTGGGTAACGTGCCAGCCCTTTTGTGGGTAACGTGCCAGCCCTTTTGTGGGTAACGTGCCAGCCCTTTTGTGGGTAACGTGCCAGCCCTTTTGTGGGTAACTAGCCAGCCCCATTGAATTAAAGAAAAGCTATGATATAGATTCCCCCAATTAAAGAGTACGTGCAACATTCTGATCAACATTCAGCCCCTCAAGGCTTTGCCAACATTCTTAGGAAATTCTTTCCTCTGGTGGTGGTGGTGGGAGGGGGGGGGGGGGGGGGGGGGGGGGGGGGGGGGGGTATATAGGACAAGAAGGCGTGACCTTAGAATCAGACCTAGGCCAGTTCAGGGATGATCTTATGAAGCAAAAAGGGGAGTGGATATCGGAACTCTTACCACACCAGCCTCCCCGAACAGGCGCCGGAATGTGGCGACTAGGGGCTTTTCACAGTAACTTCATTTGAAGCCTACTCGTGACAATAAGCGAGTTTAATTTTTCATTTTCTTCTTTCCACCCCCCCCTCCCCCGCCGCCCCAACACACAAAGACGTACACACAAAAAGCCTTTTTTTGATTACCAGATGTCCAATCTCTCCTTTCCAGATGTATTATCGCCATGGGTTTAGATAAGAAACCCATACCACCTCCCAAAAGGATGAAGGAAGAAGTGGTGAAGGAAATAAACAAAGAGAAGCTGGAGTTGGCGAAAGACAAGGAAACATTAGCAGTACTGAACACCAGCAAGGAGACCAGCCAGGAGGAAACAATGTCAGCAGATTCCTCAGTTGAAGAGGAGAAATTGAAGGAAGCAGAGAAAATGCATGAAGATGAGGGGGAAAGTTCACCAACAACCGAGAGCCAAGGCGGAGGTTCCAAAGAGGGTTGGTTATATTTGTGTTTTTGCACAGCAATGAACTGAGAGAGTTACTGGAACGATTCTCAGCCTGAGATGCGGCGATGTAAATGTTCTTTCTTAATAATAATAATCTTTATTATTGTCACAAGTAGGCTTACATGCACTCTGCAATGAAGTTACTGTGAAAAGCCCCCAGTCGCCACATTCCGGTGCCTGTTCGGGTACACAGAGGGAGAATTCAGAATGTCCAATTCACCTAACAGCACGTCTTTCGGGACTTGTGGGAGGAAACCGGCGCACCCGGAGGAAACCCACGCAGACACAGGGAGAACGTGCAGACACAGGGAGAACTCCCAGAACCCTGGCGCTGTGAAATAACAGTGCTAACCACTGTGCTACCTCAGTCAATGGTTGATTTAGCCTGAGACAGTGGGAGGGTTTTACAAGCTTGTACATCCCGTAAGGATGAGGAAGGGTCACCCACACTCATCGAACCTGATCCCAGTGTTGGATGGCTTACTTGTTCCAATTCATCTTGTTACTTCAAAGATCAGAGCTTACACAGATGTAGGTGTGACAATGCTCAGGCCTTTATAGAGAAATTACAGTTCAAAATCCAATTTGTGTGCTCCAGTACGATGAGAACGTACAGGACTTCACCCACAACTCCTGCACTGATCTCTCCTTAATCGCTGCACACGATCACCACGTCACAGACATCACTGACCCATGCAAGTAACAACTCGAGGGCAGTAAAATGGACCTGACTCCTCTCAATTTCTCCCAATCCTTCTGTTGTTTTGGCTCCTTCGTCCTCCAAACTCTACAGTTATATTGCTGTCACAAACTCTTCCATCCTTTTTAAGAGTATAAACACAAACAAACATACAAATATCGTCCAGACCATCGGGAACAAGGCGGAATGAATTTTACCTCTTCTGTCAGTCCCTGACTTGGGAAGATATCCTCGCATTTGACCCAGTTCTATAGCACTTAAGGGTAATGGGATCAAAGGCTATGGGGAGAAAGCAGAATTAGGCTGTTGAGTTGGATGATCAGCCATGATTGTGATGAATGGCGGAGCAGGCTCGAAGGGCCACAAGGCCTCCTCCTGCTCCTGTCTTCTATGTATCCGCGACACAGCCTTTGTTCAGCAGAAAGCTCTTGTAAACAACTGTGCAATGAGACCAGAGAGCCCAGGTACTCGGGTCCTCTCTGCTCTCACTCCCACAGAGCAGGTTCCAGAATTCCAAGCTGGAGCATCTGGCCTCCACTCACTGGGATTGGATGGAGTGGGATCAGAACTCTGTACCTTCTGATCAGTGGTGGAAATGGCTACCACTGAAAGAAAGGCGTGATATTATTATTGTGAGGTTAATAATTAATCTCCAGACTTATCCAGGGCTGAGAGCCGTTCAAAACCACTTGTAGGCCTAAAGCTTTCTCATTCCCGAGGCACTGGTTAGAGCTTCCTGCTTGTATCTGAATCTCCACAGCTGTACTCAACCTTCTAGTCTGGGACTGTTCAGTGCAAGGTTCCACCTGCATGACCCTCAGTCATGCTGTGAGTTGCGCCTTGCAAATTTGGTTGCAGGAATCCATGCACCGAGCTCTGGTTGACTGATGACAGGATTATATTAGCATTGAAGGAGGCCATTCCATCCACGGTGTCTGTACTGGCTCTTTGAAAATGAAATGAAATGAAAATCGCTTATTGTCACGAGTAGGCTTCAATGAAGTTACTGTGAAAAGCCCCTAGTCACCACATTCCGGCGCCTGTTCGGGGAGGCTGGTGCGGGAATTGAACCGTGCTGCTGGCCTGCCTTGGTCTGCTTTCAAAGCCAGCGATTTAGCCCTGTGCTAAACAGCCCCTATCCAAATAATTCTACTCCATTCTCTTTCCGCACAGCCCTTTTCCCAACTCCAGTATTTATCAAATTGAATAGAATTTCATCTCGTCTCTGTCTTAAATGACTGACCCCTTATCTTCAAACAGTGGCCCTACTTCCAGATTCTCCGCCACATCCACCCTCTTTCAATCAAGTTGCCTCTTATTCTTCTACTCCCAACTGCTCTCTCTGCAAGAGAAATTCCCAACATCCCGCCTTCTGCTTCTTTCCCAATTATCACAGAATTGTTACGGTGCAGAGAGAAGCCATTTGGCCCATCGTGTCTGCACTCTCAAAATCAACATCCACAATGATCTGTGTCCTCTGCTTTCTGACCCTCCCACCAGTGGGAACTATTTCTCCCTATCCACTCTCCCAAAACCCCACATCATTTTTAACTTTAAGTTTCTCTGCAATAAGGGGAACAATCCAGCTTGGAATAGATTTGTTTATTGTCACGTGTACCGAGGTACAGTGAAAAGTATTTTTCTGCGAGCAGCTCAACAGATCATTCAGTACATGGAAGAAAAGGAAATAAAAGAAAATACATAATAGGGCAACACAAGATATACAATGTAACTACGTAAGCACCGGCATCGGATGAAGCATACAGGGTGTAGTGTTAATGAGGTCAGTCCATAAGAGGGTCGTTTAGGAGTCCGGTAACAGTGGGGAAGAAGCTGTTTTTGAGTCTGTTCGTGCGTGTTCTCAGACTTCTATATCTCCTGCCTGATGGAAGAAGTTGGAAGAGTGAGTAAGCCGAGTGGGAGGGGTCTTGATTATGCTGCCTGCTTTCCCCAGGCAGCGGGAGGTGTAGATGGAGTCAGTGGATGGGAGGCAGGTTCGTGTGATGGACTGGGCTGTGTTCACGATTCTGAGGTTTCTTGCGGTTCTGGGCCGAGCAGTTGCCATACCAGGCTGTGATGCAGCCCGATAGGATGCTTTCTATGGTGCATCTGTAAACGTTGGTAAGGGTTAATGTGGACATGCCGAATTTCCTTAGTTTCCTGAGGAAGTAGAGGCGCTGTTGTGCTTTTTGGTGGTGGCACGACGTGAGTAGACCAGGACAGATTTTTGGTGATGTGCACCCCGAGGAATTTGAAACTGCTAACCATCTCCACCTCGGCCCCGTTGATACAGACAGGGGTGTGTACAGTACTTTGCTTCCTGAAGTCAATGACCAGCTCTTTAGTTTTGCTGACATTGAGGAAGAGATTGTTGTCGTTACACCACTCCACTAGGTTCTCTATCTCCCTCCTGTATTCTGACTCGTCGTTATTCGAGATCTGGCCCACTATGGTCTTATCGTCAGCATACTGGGGCTTCTTCACTCTCTTCACATAACCGAGGGCTACAGCAGTGATTTAAAAAGGGTTTAACATAACTTCCTTGCTTTAGTGTTCTGAACCTCTTTTTGTCCAGTGTCCTGTACCGCCATTTTGAATAAAAGAATCAAAAAGACGTTTTTGAAAAAAAAATTAACTATCAAAGGAGACCCGATAAAGGTCTTTAAAATTCTGAATGGGTTGGATGGGGTAGATGTGGAGAAAATGTTTCCACTTGGAAGAGAATTCAAAACAAGGGGCATAAAAATAATAAATCCAACAGAGAAATAAGGAGACATTTCTTTATTCAGAGAATGGTTGGAATACGTAATGTACTGCAGGAAATAGTTGAGGTAAATACTTAGATAGTTTCAAAAGGAAACTGGAAATGTACACGAGAGAGAAGGGGAATAAACTGAAAGATTGAGGCAACAACGTGACGTAATCTCAGTGATTATACACATTCGTCAGCAGGGTCCCGTTCTCTGCAAACAAAAAATGTTCAGGCATTGCACCATTTTTGAATTATCTGAAAGCTGGAGGAGCCTAAAGTTCTCCATTGCTTTCTCTATGATAGCAGCTCGGCCAATCAGAACAAAGAACAAAGAAACGTACAGCACAGGAACAGATCTTTCGGCCCTCCAAGCCTGCGCCGACCATGCTGTCCGTCTAAACTAAAATCTTCTACACTTCCGGGGTCCGTATCCCTTCATTCCCATCCTATTCAAAGCAGTGTTACAGTGAACTTTGAAGGATTTTCGTGTCACATTTCCACTACAAATTCACAATTGTAAATCTTAATCCATTTATCAGAGTATGATGACGATTTTGAAGAGGAGGAAGAGAAGACAAGTGAGGAGGCAGACAAAAAGGGCAAGGGAAGACTTCAGAGTGGGAAAAAGCCAACTGCAACACCAGAGGAGAGATGGAGCTCAGAAGATGAAAAGCGGAGCCAGAAGTCGGATGGTCAGGATGAGGGATCGATGAGCGAGGAAGAAAGCAGCAGCTCTTCAGATAGTGAAAGCGAAGGTAAGCGAGGTTTGTATTTGTTTTCCTGTTGTTCGGGTTATGACATAGCAGTGACAATCAGGTCAGTGTCTGGGAATTCTGCTGTGAGTAACTCACCACCTGAGTCCCCAAAGACTGTCCACCATCTACAAGACACAAGTCAGGAATGTGATGGGATACTCTCCACTCATGTACCTTAATTGAAGAAGCTCAACATCAACCAGGACAAAGTAGCCCCACTTGATTGGTACTCAATCCACCACCATCAACATCCACTCCCTCCACCACCGATGCACAGTGGCAGCCGTGTGTATCATTGACAAGGTGGCACTGCAATAACTCCCCAAGGCTTCTTCTACTGTACCTCCCAAACCATGGCTTCTATCATGGGAAAACTGGGAATACTACCACCTGCAAGTTCCCCTCCCAGTCATACACCATTCTGACTTGGAAATATGTCACCATTCTTCACTGTCACTGTGTCAAAATCCTGGAATTCCCTCCCTATCTTCACAGTGGGTGTGCCTACACATCGGGGACTGCAGCAGTTCAAGAAGGCAGCTCACCACCACCTCCCCATGGGCAGCTAGGGACGGGCAATAAATGCTGACCTAACCCAGCGAAGCCCACACCCCCTGAAAGAATAAAGGAAACAATTGTCCAGTTTGCAGGCTCTGGTTGGTGGGGCACCGTGAGGATCAGTGCCAGCCTCTCTGCTCTTCCCAATCAATATCAATGTGGGAACCAAATGAGACATTTCCACGATCGCCGAGGACACGAAACTAGATGAACCTGAGTTATGAGGGGAATATAAAAGAGGCTTCAAGGGGATTTAGACAGGCCTGCGAGTGGGCAAGAACATGGAAGTTGGAAAATAATGTGGAAAAATGTGAAGTTATCCAGTTGGGTAGGACACTCGGAAATACAGAGTATTTCTCCAATATGGAAAGTTTGGGAAGTGTCGATGTCTAAAGGCACCGGTCGGTCCTCGTTCATGACTTACTGAAAGCTAACACGCAAGTACAGCAATCAATTAGGAAGGCAAATGTTATGCTGGTCTTTCCTTCAAAAGGATTTGAGTACAGGATTAATGACGTCTTTCTTCAATTGTATAAAACCTCGGTGAGACTGCACCTGGAGTATTGTGTGCAATTGTAGCCCCCTTACCCAAGGAAGGACACACTTGCCATAGAGACAAGGTGTTCATCAGACTGATTGCTGAGATGGTGGGACTGCCGTATGAGGAGAGATTGAAGCAACGGGACTGTATTCTCTAGCGTTTCGAAGAATGAGAGGTGATCTCATTGAAACTTACAACAATCTTACAGGGCCCGACAGGGTTGATGCAGTTGGATGTTTCCCCTGGCGGAGGGGGAACGTGTCGATAATCGGGGAACACAGTCTCCCAATAGGGAACAGGCCATTTGGAACTGAGATGAGGAGCAATCTTCTGACTGAGAGAATGGTGAATCTGTGGAATTCAGAACCCAGGAGCACTCTGTCATTGGCTATGTTGTAAATAAAGATTGATAGATTTCTAGATAGTGATGTGAGGAAACTACAGGATAAAGGTGATGAAGTCGAAGATCAACCATGATCTAGTTGAATGGTGGAGCAGGGTCCAGGGGCCTCTTCCTGTTCCTTTTCCCTGTGTTTCTTATGTATCAACTCTAATTTGTTTCTTCCTGAAAGATGCTGCTTGAAATCTCTCCCTCTGATGAACCATTCTTACTGACCTGTCCTTTTGTGGGTTATGTCACATTCTGTCTGGTGTATGACGATGTGAAACACTTTGGGATGTTGCACTATGTCAAAGGGAGTTTTTAAATCTAAGTTGTTTCCTTTAAAGCATTGAATGATGTGCAATATTTTTCTCCATTTGCCTGAGCAGATGGATTGCCACGTTCGCCAGCATCATTCCGAAGCTCATCTTACTCCCCAAGAAGTAGTGAGGACTCTGATGCTGAAAGACTGGAGGGAGAGGTCACTGATGATGAAGAGGAGCACAAAACCATCCTTGTTGAAGACGGCGGCGACCCCACAACTGCTGGGACACCAGGAGTAGCCCCTGGAAAGGCAACACTGGGCAGCTGTGAGGTGACAGCTATCAATAATGAGGTGGGGGAGGATGAGAAAGTCACAGAAGGGGGGGTCTGGCTTGAGGGAGCAGAAGGTGCTGAGGAGCAAATTGTCCAGGCTCCAGTGAGAGAGGATCAATCTCCGCAGGGTGTGGGTGGAGACACTGAAGAAAAAGCTGTGACCGATAAAGAGATTGAATCCAGAATGGAGGCGAATGACAAACCAGAGAAGAACAACAAAGAGGTTGTAGAAACAGGTGGAGAAGCTTTAATAACTGTGGACATTCACGACATACATTCCAAAGACGTAGCGTTGAAGGGTAGTAAGGTGAACGTTTGTGCTACGGAACTCTCTGTGCTTGGGAGATCTGTTGGTGAGTAAGAGCAGACTCCCGAGTGCTGCCTCCTTCATGCATGTTCTGTCTCAGCTCCCTTTTAGTTGCAGTGTTGACCTTGGCTGCATTTCCACAACAGAAAAAAACAGCTCTGAAGAGATGCAGTTACAATCTGTCAATTAAAGCAGTGGTGCACGGAGTGTTTAGTCTTCCCTGTGTGTGCTTTAATGGAGAACAAATCCACTGGGTTTGCAACAATTTGAGCTAAACATGATCAACATTTTTGTGAGTGTTTGTGTAAAGGGCTGTGGTGAATCTCATAGAAAGTGCATCAGTGCTCAATTAGTATCACAGAGCGGACACCACAGATACAGGCCATTTGGCCCAATTGGTCATGAAAAGCCCAACAGTGCAGAAGGAAACCATTCGGCCCATCAGGTCTGCGCCAACCCTCCGAAAGAGCGCCCTACCTGGGCCCGCTCCCCCGCCCTATCCCCATAACCCAGGAACCTCACCTAATTTTTGGACAGCAAGGGGCAATTTAGCACGGCCAATCCACATAACCTGCACATCTTTGGACTGTGGGAGGAAACCGGAGCACCCGGAGGAAACCCACGAAACAACGGGGAGAACGTGCAGACTCCGCACAGATGGTCACACAAGGTCGGAATTGAACCCGGGTCCCTGGCATTGTGAGGGAGCAGTGCTGACCACTGTGCCACCGTGCCACCCTCAAAGGCAAGGTTACACCGGGATGAGACTCCTCCTCCTCACAGGCATCTCCATTTAATCCCATCAGCATATCTTTGTATTCCTTTTTTTCAGTTCTAGTATCATGCCTCTGAATTCGTTTGCACCTTCTGCATTGCGTTTATGTCCTGTTTGTAAAATGGCGATGAGAATTGTCCTAACCTTCTATTCCTATCTGCCTCCTTTCTATACCTCCATTTCCCTTGAAATATGGTGGAAGATATTGGGTATAAATTTACCTTTGATGATGATGCAAAGTAGGTGGCTCTGTGCTATTGTCACTGGACGAATCCAGAGGCCCAGGCTAAAGCTCTGGGATGTGGGTTCAAATCCTACCACGGCAGCTAGTGGCATTTGAATTTGGTCAATAACATCTATGGATTTGAAAGCTATTCTCGGTAATGATGACCATGAAACTGCCATTGATTATTGGAAAAGCCCATCCGGGTTCACAAGTACCTCAAAGGCCTTCGTAGCAAGCGGATTCAGGTACAGGATCTGCAATTACACAGGTGAGGCCACACCTGGAGTATTGTGTGCAGTTTTGGTCTGGTTATCTGAGGAAGGATGTTCTTGCTCTCGAGGGAGAGCAGCGAAGGTTTACCAGGCTGATTCCTGGGATGGCAGGACTGACGTATGAGAAGAGATTGAGTCTGTTAGGATTGTATTCGCTGGAGTTCAGAAGGATGAAGGGGGATCTCGTTGAAACTTACAGAATACTGAGAGGCCTGGATAGAGTGGACGTGGAGAGGGTGTTTCCACTTGTTGGAGAAACTAGAACCTGAGGACACGGCCACAGACTGAAGGGATGTTCCTTTAAAACAGAGAGGAGGGGGAGTTTCTTCAGTCAGAGGGTGGTGAATCTGTGGAACTCTTTGCCTTAAAGACACTCAGTGATTTGGCCCCCACAGTCTTCTGCGGCAGAGATAGATAGGTTCTTGATTAATAAGGGGTTCAGGGGTTATGGGGAGAAGGCCGGAGAATGGGGATGAGAAAAATATCAACCATGATTGAATGGAGGAGCAGACTCGATGGGCCGAGTGGCCTAATTTTGCTCCTATGTCTTATGGTCTTATGGACCGGACAGGGTAGATGCAGGAAGGATGTTTCCGATGGTGGGGTGTGTCCAGAACCAGGGGTCACAGTCTGAGGATACGGGATAGACATTTAGGACAGAGATGAGGAGAAATTTCTTCACCCAGAGAGTGGTCGGCCTGTGGAATTTGTTACCACAGGAAGTAGTTGAGGCGAAAACATGGTATGTTTTCAAGAAACAGTTTGATATAGTACTTGGGGCGAAGGGGATCAAATGATTTGGGGGGAATGCAGGTTTAGGCTTTGAGTTGATCAGCTATGGTCATAGTCAATGTGGAGCAGGGCCGAAGGGCTGAATGGCCCCTTCCTGCTCCTATTTTCTGTTTTTAAGGAGTTGAGCTTTTTTAAAACCAGGTTTAACAACTTCATCAAAATTACCCTTTCTCTTTCCCACTCTCCCTCTCTTATCTCCCTGTCTCTTTCCCCTCTCACCTTTCCCTCACTTTTCCTCTTCCTCTCTCTCCTCTCTTGCTGTCTTCCATTCTTTCTCTTCTCACTTCCTCCACTCACTTTTTACTCTCCCTGCTTCAACCCGTGTCCAGATTTGGAACACTCTCTCTCAATACTCCATCTTGCTGCATTTCCATCAGAGAACGTAGTGATTTTGAACTCTCTTTCCAGCATCGGGACATATTCTCCTTTATCCTGATCAATGCCACCCCCAGTCCCTCTGCTTTGCTATGTCGAAGGTGCTGCATGAAGTCCAAATTATTACCTCCAATCCAAAACTCTTCAGCCTAACTGAGAAACCACTGTGAAGGCCCAATAATGTTCCCAAGTAAGGAGGGCTTGGGGTCAAAAGAATGATGTTTGAAGAAACAAGGATCAGTCTGCGGTTCCACAGTTATAACTTCCATCTCCACCATTATAACCAGGGGACACTGGGGGAAGGGCTGGCCTTAACAGCATCTGGGTAACGAAGTGAGGAGAGACTGTACTCTGGCACCGAGTTCTTGATTTGAAATTGCAGCATCTGGATTACTCCCTTTCTATAAGATAACCGCAGCTACATTTTACATTTACTTTGAATTATATGAGACTGTATCCAAAGCAGGTGCATTGTGCCATATGTTTGCCATACCCTTATTGATATGTTTTGCTTTTCCTCTCATCAATCCAGTTTGTGGTGTATTGATGATTCCCTTCTGTTTTAATTTTGTTTGCATTGTGTAAAAGTGTTAAAGAGGATACTGTCACCCATCAAGCGATTATAGAGCTGAACCTCCATTATCTGATCTGATAGATTCGAGGGAAATTTCCATTGCCCCATTGGTTGATGTTATGCAGTGGCGATGATTACAAATCCAGAGGTGGTGAGTTCAAATGCCACGAGAGGTCAAGCTGCGACCTGAGGTCAAGGGGATCTGGTAACTTGTGGGTTAACTGGCACCGTGGCAAGATGGCCTTCTGGTAACAGAGCTGGCCATCCTCACCAGGTCTGGCCTAATGTCACCCTAACCCCTACCCTTAACGATGCCCTAAAATTCAAACTGGCCAAGGCACACCCACCACCACCTTTTCGCTGGGCACCGAGGGGCATGGGCAATAATGACCAGCTTTATCAGCGACACCCATGTTCTGAGAACGGATAAGTAAGAGACAAATGAAGAGTTTGCAGATTCTGGACTTCCGCAGATTGGGGTGACTGCAACACATTCGACTCGGGAACAAACAGTTTTATTGTTTGATAAGGGGAAACGCAGAAAAAGCTTCCGACAAAATGAGACAAAGTCTCACGCAAAACCCTAACCCTGGGGTAGCACTGACGGATAATTGGAATGGATAAAGGTGGTTCTGCACTGTGTGTAGCGTGTGTGTAGATATGTAGATAGTTCTTACCTATTACAATTATTGTCTTATTCAAGGTTCATTGTACTTTGGTTATTTCTGATGCAGCAATAAATGTGAACTCTGGGTAGAAGTGAATGAAGTTACAGCCTTTTTAATATGCAAACGCTCTCATTATTGAGTGACATGAGAAGGTACACGTGTTGGGGTAGTGCAAAATATTCTTGGAAGCTTGCGGATATTCTATTCTCTTCCCCCCCCCTGCCCTGCCCCCGCCCTTTCTCAGAACAATCAACGGAGGAGGAGACCATTCAGCCCCTCAACTGTTCAATTAGATCATAGCTGATCCATACCTGAAGTCTGTTGAGTTGCCTTTTCTCCAGATCCCTCCGCCTTGCCCAAGACAAATGTCTGTCTGGAATGTCCTGCATGTGTAGGCTTTGTGAGGGAGAGCGCTCTTTTCCCCTGCCCTTTGTGTCAGGAAGTACTTCCTGACATTACCTCATAGCTCAAATGTGAAGGTCCTAATCTCTTGTTTTGATCTGCCACTACAAGAGGACATATTTCTGTACCTTTAATAATTTTATGCACCTCAATTAGATCACCCCTTAAACTTCTGTATTTAGAGAACACAATCTTAGTCAATGCAACCTGTCTTCCTAATTTAGTCCTTTTAGCCCTGGCATCATTCTCATGAATCAACACTGCATTCACCCCAAGGTCAGAGTAATTGCCAGAACTGAACACAGTTACTCCAGATGGGGTGTTTCCTCTGTACTGATGTTACTGATTCCCGTGGGATCCTCACTGAAATAGGAACTCCGCAGCAACTCACCAGGGCTCCTTCGGCAGCACCTTCCAAACCCATAACCTCTACCATCCAGAAGGACAAGGGCAGTAGACGCCTGTCAATACCACCACCTGGAGGTTCCCCTCCAAGTCGCTCACCATCCGGACTGGGAATATATCGACGTTCCTTCACTGTCGCTGGATCAAAATCCTGGAACTCCCTCCCTAACAACACTGTGGCTGTTCTTGCATCACATGGACTCTAGCGGATAAAGAAGACAGCTCACCACCATGTTGCCAAGGGCAATTGGAGATGGGCAATAAATGCTGCCCGAGCCAATGGCGCCCACATCCCGATAACAGATAAAAAAGTCTTCAGGCAATTAATCTGGCGATGAGTGACAGCAGATTACTTGAGAATGAAGTAAGGGCAGTGTGGGCCGGGTGGGGTGGGTAGTCACTCTCACTGAACCCAGACCCCACTGTAATAGTCAGCAAGTGAGGAAGTTCCTCCTCACATTACGTAGGCACCAATTGGAATAACCAGCTCTGGGCTCCACACTTTAGGGAGGATGTCACGGCCTTGGAGAGGGTGCAGAGGGGATTTACTGGAATGGGAGCAGGGATGGGGGATTTCAGTTAATGTGGAGAGACTGGAGAAACTGGGATTGTTCTCCTTTGAGCAGAGAAGGTTCAGAGGAGATTGAATCGAGATGTTCAAAATCAGCAAGAGTTTTGATGGAGTAAATGAGGAGAAAGTGTTTCCGTGAGAGGAGGGAGGGGAACCAGAGGGACACAGATTGAAGAGAATGGGTAAAAGAAGCAGAGGGGGAGATGAGGAGAATGTTTTTTACCCAGCGAGTTGTTGTGATCTGGAAGGTGCTGCCTGAAAGGGCGGTGGAAGCAGATTCAATAATAACTTACAAAATGAAATGAAAATCGCTTATTGTCACGAGTAGGCTTCAATGAAGTTACTGTGAAAAGCCCCTAGTCGTCACATTCTGGCGCCTGTTCGGGGAGGCTGTTACGGGAGAGGGAACTGGATAAATATTGGAAAATGAAAAAATAATTGCGGGCTGTGGGGAAAGAGCAGGACAGCAAAGAGCAGACACGGGCACGATGGACCGGTGGTCTCCTACTGTGCTCTCTGAATCCAATAGTCCAATTTGCAGCAGAGGTTACTGACCTTTTTATTTGCTCTCTGCTTTAATTTACTGAGATCCCTGCATGCTGTGAGACTGAGGAACTGGGCAATATACTGCTCCGCTGCCCCTTCTGTGATTGCTGCATGTTAAGTTGTCTGAAGCATGGCCTGTATTTACTGATGTGCTAAAGTGTTGTCATGTATCACTTCAGTGTCCCGAACCTCTTAACCTCTACCTCCCTCTTTAAGATGCTCCTTAAAACCGACATCAGTAACCAAGTGTTTGGTCACCTATTGAAATAATATCTCCTCACGTGGCTCCAACTTGGTAACACTCTTGGGATGTTTTTCTGCGTTAAATTTTATATACACGGGAACTGTTGACTTGAGCGGTGTGACACTGTCTGTTTGATGCACAGGTGAAAGGTCCATATTGTTGTTGAAACTCTTGTAAACCACGACAAGTATTGGCTGCTGTTTCTAACCTCCGTCTTTGCATTGTTTTGTGATTCCATTTGTGATTTTCGCTACCCCGCCTTCACTGTCTGCTACTCTGATTGGTTCGTGCTCCTTCTGCGGAATGACGTCTCGGCCCCTCCCCGTCCTCCCAGACTCTCTGCCACTCCGAATTTCAGAGTGTAAGTCTGTTCAGGAGAAAATTGCAGATGCCATTAAAGAGGAAGAACATTGTAATTCGGAGCCAGAGCCCAGTGATTCCAGTACTGAGGAGGAGGACGAGACGGCAAGCAGGGATGATATGGAGAAAGCACTCACACAAAATCAGGAGAGTAAGTTACACACTTTCCCTTACATACACCTTAGGATCACATTACATACAGCTAAATTATTCAGCAAAGTGATGATTGAGGAAAGGAAACAGCTTGCATTGAACAGCAACATTTTACCACTTAAGTAGCCACTATTGTCTTATGGGGAAATAGGACAAGCAATGTTTGCACCGTAAGATCCCAATAATCACAAAGTGGTAATGATTAGATATTCAATTTCTTTAGTGATGTTGATTGAGAGACAAATATTACTTCGAAACACTGGCCGTGGCTTCACCTTCTCGTCTAAATGGTGGTAACTTCTCCTGAGAGTGCAGTGAGGCTGTGCAAGAACCCTCAACGCTGACGACTAAATTTATGGTTTACGACTCAATCCTTTCATTGTTTTGGCCAAATCTTTGACACATTCAATGTCTTTTTAAGCAGTGGACATGCAGGGAAAGAAACAATGTTACCCAGTGTTTCCCTGTATTTAGGGATAACTTCCATTGACCCTTTCAATGCTGACTCCACATATTGTCAAGGAGAGCCCCGGATCTTCGAAGCTCTCTGGTCGCAAACACAGAGACGTTGCTAATTCATTGTGGATGACAAGTGTACGACAGGAACCTCCTACACAATTTGCAGGTGGCCAATGTGGTAACCAGTAAGCATGGCACTGATCTAATCAATAAGCAGACAGACACACATCTCACATCTCGAAACTAACTTGACATGTTAAACTAGATATTCTGGGAATGCACACTTTAAACTTCTTCAGTATCTGAGCTACAGTAAAAAATTACAAGACAGAAAGAAAAATCCTTTGAGATTAAACCAAATCCTAGAAATACATAGATATGTAAATATAAGGGTATTTAGAATTTCTAAAATTCAATGTTTAATCTGAGACAGCCCATCCTCCACTGCAGCGCTCCCTCAGTACTGACCCTCTGACAGTGCAGCGCTCCCTCAGTACTGAAAGAACAAACAAAGAACAAAGAAAAGTACAGCACAGGAACAGGCCCTTCAGCCCTCCAAGCCCGTGCCGACCAAGCTGCCTGTCTACACTAAAATCTTCTACACTTCCTGGGTCCGTATCCATCTATTCCTATCCTATTCGTGTATTTGTCAAGATGCCCCTTAAATGTCACTATCGTCCTGGCTTCCACCACCTCCTCCGGCAGCGAGTTCCAGGCACCCACTACCCTCTGTAAAAAAAACTTGCCTTGTATATCTCCTCTAAACCTTACCCCTCGCACCTTAAACCTATGCCCCCTAGTAATTGACCCCTCTACCCTGGGAACAACTCTCTGACTATACACTCTGTCTATGCCCCTCCCTCATAATTTTGTAGACCTCTTATCAGGTCGCCCCTCAACCTCTGTCGCTCCAGTGAGAACAAACCGAGTTTATTCAACTGCTCCTCTGGCACTCCCTCAGTACTGACCCTCTGACAGTGCGGCACTCCCTCAGTACTGACCCTCTGACAGTGCAGCACTCCCTCAGTACTGACCCTCTGACAGTGCAGCACTCCCTCAGTACTGACCCTCTGACAGCGCAGCATTCCCTCCGTACTGACCCTCTGACAGTGCAGCACTCCCTCAGTACTGACCCTCTGACAGTGCGGCACTCCCTCAGTACTGACCCTCTGACAGTGCAGCACTTCCTCAGTACTGACCCTCTGACAGTGCGGCACTCCCTCAGTACTGACCCTCTGACAGTGCGGTACTCCCTCAGTACTGACCCTCTGACAGTGCGGCACTCCCTCAGTACTGACCCTCTGACAGTGCAGCACTCTCTCAGTACTGACCCTCTGACAGTGCAGCACTCCCTCAGTATTGACCCACTGACAGTGCAGCACTCCCTCAGTACTGACCCTCTGACAGTGCAGCACTCCCTCAGTACTGACCCTCTGACAGTGCAGCACTCCCTCAGTACGGTAGCATAGTGGTTAGCACAATTGCTTCACAGCTCCAGGGTCCCAGGTTCGATCCCTGGCTTGGGTCACAGTCTGTGTGGAGTCTGCACGTTCTCCCCGTGTATGTGTGGGTTTCCTCCGGGTGCTCCGGTTTCCTCCCACAGTCCAAAGATGTGCAGGTTAGGTGGATTGGCCATGATAAATTGCCCTCAGTGTCCAAAATTGCCCTTTGTGTCGGGAGGGGTTACTGGGTTATGGGGATAGGGTGGAGGTGTGGGCTTGGGTAGGGTGCTCTTTCCAAGAGCCGGGGCAGACCCGATAGGCTGAATGGCCTCCTTCTGCACTGTAAATTATATATGATCAGTGCTGCACTCCCTCAGTACTGACCCTCTGACAGTGCGGCACTCCCTCAGTACTGACCCTCTGACAGTGCGGCACTCCCTCAGTATTGACCCTCTGACAGTGCAGCACTCCCTCAGTACTGACCCTCTGACAGTGCGGCACTCCCTCAGTACTGACCCTCTGACAGTGCGGCACTCCCTCAGTACTGACCCTCTGACAGTGCGGCACTCCCTCAGTACTGACCCTCTGACAGTGCAGCACTCCCTCAGTACTGACCCTCTGACAGTGCAGCACTCTCTCAGTACTGACCCTCTGACAGTGCAGCACTCCCTCAGTACTGACCCTCTGACAGTGCGGCACTCCCTCAGTACTGACCCTCTGACAGTGCAGCACTCCCTCAGTACTGACCCTCTGACAGTGCGGCACTCCCTCAGTACTGACCCTCTGACAGTGCAGCACTCTCTCAGTACTGACCCTCTGACAGTGCAGCACTCCCTCAGTATTGACCCACTGACAGTGCAGCACTCCCTCAGTACTGACCCTCTGACAGTGCAGCACTCCCTCAGTACTGATCCTCTGACAGTGCGGCACTCCCTCAGTACTGACCCTCTGACAGTGCGGCACTCCCTCAGTACTGACCCTCTGACAGTGCAATACTCCCTCAGTACTGACCCACTGACAGTGCAGCACTCTCTCAGTACTGACCCTCTGACAGTGCAGCACTCCCTCAGTATTGACCCACTGACAGTGCAGCTCTCCCTCAGTACTGACCCTCTGACGGCTTGGGTCACTGTCTGTGCGGAGTCTGCACATTCTTCCCGTGTCTGCCTGGGTTTAATCCGGGTGCTCCGGTTTCCTCCCAGAAGTCCCGAAAGATGTGCTGTTAGGTGAATTGGACATTCTGAATTCCCCCTCTGTGTACCTGAACAGGCGCCGGAATGTGGCAACTAGGGGCTTTTCACAATAACTTCATTGCAGTGTTAATGTAAGCCTACTTGTGACAATAAAGATTATTATTATTATAAGCGTATTACTGATCCGTGACCTCGCTCCAAAAAGCTGCTTTTGCTACTTTCCCCTTAATACCTTTGCTGAACAAACTCTGGCAATCACAAGGTTTAAAATTTAACATTTGATCTCCCACCGATTGCCATTTGAGGAGGAGAGTTCAGACTTTATTTGCACAAAGACATGGTTTGGAACTTGAATCCTGAAAAGGGTAGCTCTCGGATCAGTGATGGGAAACCTGGTACCCATCAGGGTTCTGAGTACGGCTCACAAGACATTCTCTTGACCATTGGCCACGCGCAAAGTTGGCACATTCCAGCGGCCTGACTGAAGTGAGTGGCACATGAAGCGAGGGCGAGTGACGCGGAGTGTGTGCTGAGTACAGCAGTGACTGAGAGAGCCGTACGCTCCCTCTGTATCCAAAGAGTACTTTTTTTTTTTTGCCTTTACCAGTTAATGAGAGTTCTATTGACATCTCAATAATTAAGCCTTTTCTCTAACTCGTTTTGAATAAATGTATTAAATCTTATTCAATGATTCCAGTTAGTTATTTCAATCTTGGATGCACTGAGATGATGCCTGGCCACTCACTGGCCTAATTTACCCCTCACCGCTTTAGATAATGTCCCTTGGTCCTACATTTCCCAACGTTCAGAGATATTTTTCTCTATCGACCCGATGTGTTTCCCTTAGTATCTTGAAAACTTCGACCAAATAGAACCATCGAAAAGTTACAGCGCCATTCGCCCCATCTTGTCGATGCCGGCCCGAGTACACCCAGGTGCCCTTTCTAATCCCATCTTCCCGCACCCTGTCCACAGCCCTGTAGCTTACAGCACTGAAGGTGCAGATCCAGGTACTTTTAAAAAGAGTTTAGGGTCTCTGCCCCCACCACCAACTCGGGCAGTGAATTCCAGACTCCCACCACCCTCTGTGTAAAGAGGTTCCTCCGCATGTCCCCTCTACACCTTCTGCCACTCATCCTGAATCTCTGACCCCTGGGTCCAGAATTCTCCACCAAGGGAAACAATTTTATCCTGCCCACTCTATCTCTTCCCCTCATAATTTTGTGCATCTCACTTAAATCACCCCTCAGCCTTCTTTATTCCAAGGAAGATAACCACAACCTGTACAATCACTCCCTGTAGCTACACTTTTCCAGCCCTGGCAACATTCTTGTAAACCTCCTCTGCCCTCTCTCCACAGCAATAACCTCCTTCCTGTAATGTGGTGACCAGAACTGTACACAATACTCCAGGTGTGGCCTCACCAGTGTTTTATACAATTAATAATAATAATCGCTTATTGGCACAAGTAGGCTTCAATAAAGTTACTGTGGAAAGCCCCTACATTATATCCAACATTATATGCTTCCTTTTATATTCTATACCTCTGCCAATGAAGACGAGCATTCCAAATGCTTTCTTTACAACCTTGTCTACTTGAACTGCTGCCTTTCGGGACTTGTATATTTGTACACCGAGATCTCTCACATCATCTACCCCCCTTGGTATAATCCCATTTATTGTGAACTCCCCATAACTGTTTGACCTCCCTAAATCCATGACCTCTCACTTCTCATGGTTAAATTCCATCTGCCAATTTATCGCTCAGGCCACCAGCCCACCTATATCATTCTGGAGATTGTAGCTATCCTCTACACTGTCCACCACTCGGCCATTGTAGCTATCCTCCACACTGTCCACCACTCGGCCATTGTAGCTATCCTCCACACTGTCCACCACTCGGCCATTGTAGCTATCCTTCACACTGTCCACCACTCGGCCATTGTAGCTATCCTCCACACTGTCCACCACTCGGGCATTGTAGCTATCCTCCACAATGTCCACCACTCGGCCATTGTAGCTATCCTCTACACTGTCCACCACTCGGCCATTGTAGCTATCCTCCACACTGTCCACCACTCGGGCATTATAGCTACCCTCCACACTGTCCACCACTCGGCCATTGTAGCTATCCTCCACACTGTCCACCATTCGGCCATTGTAGCTATCCTCTACACTGTCCACCACTCGGCCATTGTAGCTATCCTCTACACTGTCCACCACTCGGCCATTGTAGCTATCCACCACACTGTCCACCACTCGGCCATTGTAGCTATCCACCACACTGTCCACCACTCGGCCATTGTAGCTATCCTCTACACTGTCCACCACTCGGCCATTGTAGCTATCCACCACACTGTCCACCACTCGGCCATTGTAGCTATCCTCTACACTGTCCACCACTCGGCCATCGTAGCTATCCTCCACACTGTCCACCATTCGGCCATTGTAGCTATCCTCCACACTGTTCACCACTCGGCCATTGTAGCTATCCACCACACTGTCCACCACTCGGCCATTGTAGCTATCCTCCACACTGTCCACCACTCGGCCATTGTAGCTATCCTCTACACTGTCCACCACTCGGCCATTGTAGCTATCCTCTACACTGTCCACCACTCGGCCATTGTAGCTATCCTCCACACTGTCCACCACTCAGCCATTGTAGCTACCCTCCACACTGTCCACCACTTGGCCATTGTAGCTATCCTCTACACTGTCCACCACTCGGCCATTGTAGCTATCCTCTACACTGTCCACCACTCGGCCATTGTAGCTATCCTCCACACTGTCCACCACTCGGCCATTGTAGCTATCCTCCACACTGTCCACCACTCAGCCATTGTAGCTATCCTCCACACTGTCCACCACTCGGCCATTGTAGCTATCCTCCACACTGTCCACCACTCGGCCATTGTAGCTATCCTCTACACTGTCCACCACTCGGCCATTGTAGCTATCCTCCACACTGTCCACCACTCGGCCATTGTAGCTATCCTCCACACTGTCCACCACTCAGCCATTGTAGCTATCCTCCACACTGTCCACCACTCGGCCATTGTAGCTATCCTCCACACTGTCCACCACTCGGCCATTGTAGCTATCCTCCACACTGTCCACCACTCAGCCATTGTAACTATCCTCCACACTGTCCACCACTCGGCCATTGTAGCTATCCTCTACACTGTCCACCACTCGGCCATTGTAGCTATCCTCCACACTGTCCACCACTCGGCCATTGTAGCTATCCTTCACACTGTCCACCACTCGGCCATTGTAGCTATCCTCCACACTGTCTACCACTCGGCCATTGTAGCTATCCTCCACACTGTCCACCATTCGGCCATTGTAGATACCCTCCACACTGTCCACCACTCAGCCATTGTAGCTATCCTCCACACTGTCCACCACTCGGCCATTGTAGCTATCCTCTACACTGTCCACCACTCGGCCATTGTAGCTATCCTCTACACTGTCCACCACTCGGCCATTGTAGCTATCCGCTACACTGTCCACCACTCGGCCATTGTAGCTATCCTCCACACTGTCCACCACTCGGCCATTGTAGCTATCCTCCACACTGTCCACCACTCAGCCATTGTGGCTATCCTCTACACTGTCCACCACTCGGCCATTGTAGCTATCCTTCACACTGTCCACCACTCGGCCATTGTAGCTATCCTCCACGCTGTCCACCACTCGGCCATTGTAGCTATCCTCCACACTGTCCACCACTCGGCCTTTGTAGCTATCCTCCACACTGTCCACCACTCGGCCATTGTAGCTATCCTCCACACTGTCCACCACTGGGCCATTGTAGCTATCCTCCACACTGTCCACCACTCGGCCATTGTAGCTATCCTCCACACTGTCCACCACTCGGCCATTGTAGCTATCGTCTACACTGTCCACCACTCGGCCATTGTAGCTATCCTCTACACTGTCCACCACTCGGCCATTGTAGCTATCCTCCACACTGTCCACCACTCGGCCATTGTAGCTATCCTCTACACTGTCCACCACTCGGCCATTGTAGCTATCCTCCACACTGTCCACCACTCGGCCATTGTAGCTATCCTCCACACTGTCCACCACTCGGCCATTGTAGCTATCCTCCACACTGTCCACCACTCGGCCATTGTAGCTATCCTTCACACGGTCCACCACTCGGCCATTGTAGCTATCGTCTACACTGTCCACCACTCGGCCATTGTAGCTATCCTCCACACTGTCCACCACTCGGCCATTGTAGCTATCCTCCACACTGTCCACCATTCGGCCATTGTAGCTATCCTCTACACTGTCCACCACTCGGCCATTGTAGCTATCCTCCACACTGTCCACCACTCGGCCATTGTAGCTATCTTCCACACTGTCCACCACTCGGCCATTGTAGCTATCCACCACACTGTCCACCATTCGGCCATTGTAGCTATCCTCCACACTGTCCACCACTCGGCCATTGTAGCTATCCTCTACACTGTCCACCACTCGGCCATTGTAGCTATCCTCTACACTGTCCACCACTCAGCCATTGTAGCTATCCTCGACACTATCCACCACTCGGCCATTGTAGCTATCCTCCACACTGTCCACCACTCGGCCATTGTAGCTATCCTTCACACTGTCCACCACTCGGCCATTGTAGCTATCCTCCACACTGTCCACCACTCGGCCATTGTAGCTATCCTCCACACTGTCCACCACTCGGCCATTGTAGCTATCCACCACACTGTCCACCACTCGGCCATTGTAGCTATCCTCCACACTGTCCACCACTCGGCCATTGTAGCTGTCCACCACACTGTCCACCACTCGGCCATTGTAGCTATCCTCTACACTGTCCACCACTCAGCCATTGTAGCTATCCTCTACACTGTCCACCACTCGGCCATTGTAGCTATCCTCCACACTGTCCACCACTCGGCCATTGTAGCTATCCTCCACACTGTCCACCACTCGGCCGTTGTAGCTATCTTCCACACTGTCCACCACTCGGGCATTGTAGCTATCCACCACACTGTCCACCACTCGGCCATTGTAGCTATCCTCCACACTGTCCACCACTCAGCCATTGTAGCTATCCTTCACACTGTCCACCACTCGGCCATTGTAGCTATCCTCTACACTGTCCACCACTCGGCCATTGTAGCTATCCTCCACACTGTCCACCACTCGGCCATTGTAGCTATCCTCCACACTGTCCACCACTCGGCCATTGTAGCTATCCACCACACTGTCCACCACTCGGCCATTGTAGCTATCCTCTACACTGTCCACCACTCGGCTATTGTAGCTATCCTCCACACTGTCCACCACTCGGCCATTGTAGCTATCCTCCACACTGTCCACCACTCGGCCATTGTAGCTATCCTCCACACTGTCCACCACTCGGCCGTTGTAGCTATCTTCCACACTGTCCACCACTCGGGCATTGTAGCTATCCACCACACTGTCCACCACTCGGCCATTGTAGCTATCCTCCACACTGTCCACCACTTGGCCATTGTAGCTATCCTCTACACTGTCCACCACTCGGCCATTGTAGCTATCCTCTACACTGTCCACCACTCGGCCATTGTAGCTATCCTCCACACTGTCCACCACTCGGCCATTGTAGCTATCCTCCACACTGTCCACCACTCGGCCATTGTAGCTATCCACCACACTGTCCACCACTCGGCCATTGTAGCTATCCTCTACACTGTCCACCACTCGGCTATTGTAGCTATCCTCCACACTGTCCACCACTCGGCCATTGTAGCTATCCTCCACACTGTCCACCACTCGGCCATTGTAGCTATCCTTCACACTGTCCACCACTCGGCCATTGTAGCTATCCTCCACACTGTCCACCACTCGGCCATTGTAGCTATCCTCCACACTGTCCACCACTCGGCCATTGTAGCTATCCTCCACACTGTCCACCACTCGGCCATTGTAGCTATCCTCCACATTGTCCACCACACGGCCATTGTAGCTATCCTCTACACTGTCCACCACTCGGCCATTGTAGCTATCCTCTACACTGTCCACCACTCGGCCATTGTAGCTATCCTCCACACTGTCCACCACTTGGCCATTGTAGCTATCCTCTACACTGTCCACCACTCGGCCATTGTAGCTATCCTCTACACTGTCCACCACTCGGCCATTGTAGCTATCTTCCACACTGTCCACCACTCGGCCATTGTAGCTATCCTCCACACTGTCCACCACTCGGCCATTGTAGCTATCCACCACACTGTCCACCACTCGGCCATTGTAGCTATCCTCTACACTGTCCACCACTCGGCTATTGTAGCTATCCTCCACACTGTCCACCACTCGGCCATTGTAGCTATCCTCCACACTGTCCACCACTCGGCCATTGTAGCTATCCTCTACACTGTCCACCACTCGGCCATTGTAGCTATCCTCCACACTGTCCACCACTCGGCCATTGTAGCTACCCTCCACACTGTCCACCACTCGGCCATTGTAGCTATCCTCTACACTGTCCACCACTCGGCCATTGTAGCTATCCTCTACACTGTCCACCACTCGGCCAATCTTTGTGTTGTCTGTAAATTTCCCAATTGTGCCCCCCCCCCACGTTCACGTTCAGATTGTTAATATATACCCCAAACAGTCAGGGTCCCGACAACACTTGAAACAACTTTGCAATTGCAAAGGTATCCATCGACCATTTCCCTTTGTTTCCTGTTACTAAGTCAACTTTTTATCCAGTTTGCCCTGTACATTACCCTGTAGCCCATGGGCTTTCACTTTCTTGACCAATCTACCAATCTGTGGGACTTTGCCAAAAGCCTTGCTGAAATCCATGTACACCACATCCACTGCACTACCTTCATCAACCCCTCTTGTCACTTCCTCAAAGAATTCAATTCAATTTGTGAGGCAAGACCTTTTAATAAATCCAAGCTCCACCCAATCACTGATACTAATGGTCATCCAGGATTCTCCACCCCTTCCCATCCCTCAGATCCCATTGTTTCTAAGTCCAGGCCTTGCTGTGTATTCGCCACACCCTCTGACCTTCCTTCTCTGAGACTGAACGTGCTGTACTCAGCAAAGGACGCAGCCTCATGCCCTTACGCCCCCACCTCAATGACTTTCAGGCTCGACCACTATGCTGAACTTGTCTTCCGCTGCCTTCGTCTCCGTGTTCAGTGCTTTGGACAGGAGTCCTCCCCCCCCCCCCCCCCCCCCCCGTTCAACAGATCCTTTCACCCACCTCCAGCATTCTCCCTCGACCTGCGCCCCCCCCCCCCCCCTCCCCCCGGCTTACCTGCTCTTGATCTTTTCATTCAGATCAGTTGTTACATCAACCCTCTCAATTTCTCTGCACCTCTCACCCACTATAGCCTTTGAACTTGCCGCACTCCATGCTCTCTCAATCTTGACTTTGCCATCAAACCCACCGACGGGCTGTTGTTGTCAGGCGTACTGACCTCCACGTCACAGAGGGTGAATGGCAATTCTCAGATACTTCCTCTTACCATGACCCCACCACTGAGCATCAAGCCATTATTTCCAGGGCTGTCGCTGACCTCGTCTCCTCTGGAGATCTTCCCTCCACAGCGTCCAACCTCATAAATTCCCAACCCCGGACAGTCTGCTCTACCTCCTCCCAAAACCCACAAACAGGACTGTCCCCCCCCCCCCCCCCCCCCCCCCCCGCGGGCAGCCGGCTTCTACCTCCTCCGCAAATACCACAAACAGGAGTGTCCGGGTAGGCCCATCGTATCAGCCTGTTCCTGTCCAGCCAAACTCATTGCTTACTATCTTGACTCCATGTTCCCTTCCTTGTCTGTAACGTGTGATTCCATGAGTATGACTATGTCAGGCTGTTGCTTCGCTAGTCCTTGTGGACAACTCTCCCAAATTTGACACAAGCCCCCAGATGTTAGTAAGGAGGACTTTGGAGGGTTGGGTTTATGCTGTTGTGAACGGTGCCTGAATCAAGCCAAGAGGTGAGTTGGGTTTTATTCCTCTTTGACTTTTCTGTCAGTTTCTGTCGGTTTGATGCGATTGGGTGTCTTGCTGGCCCATATCAGAGGCCAGAGGGCGGTTAAGTGTCAACCACATTGTTGTGGGTCTGGAGTCACATCTGGGCCAGACCAGGTAAGGATGACAAATTTCCTTCTCTACAGGGCATCAGTGAACGCGATGGGTTTTTACAGTAATCAAGATAGTTCACTGATCATAATTACTGACACTAGCTTTATATTCCAGAATTGTTTTTATTAATCGATTAAATTTAAATTCCATGGTTGGATTTGACCCGTGTCCTTTGAGCATTAGCCTGGGCCTCCATTGCTAGTTCAATGACATTACCACCATGCCACCATCTCTCCACCCAGAAATGTCAACATTCACTCTCCCCGCCACCAATGAACAGTGAAAGCCATGTGTACCATCGACAAGATGCACCACAGCAACTCACCAAACCTCCTTCGAGAGCACCTTCCAAAGCCGTGGCCACTCCCACCCAGCCAGACAGCGGGCAGCAATGCAGAGAAACATCACCTCCAAGTTCCCCTCCAACCCCCACGCCATCCTGAATTGGAAATATATTGGCCTTTCCTTCAGTGTCACTGGATGAAAGTCTGGGAACTCTCTTCCTAACATCACAGAGGGTGCACCTACACCACATGGACTGCAGCCGTTCAAGAAGGCAGCTCACACCCTCTTAGGCAATTAGGTGTGGGCAATAATAGTGAGCGACGCTCGCACCCTCAGAATGAAATAAAACAAAATGTTTCATTGTTTCTATTTGAAACAGATAAGTTTACAGCCGGGGTCCATTTCAAATGTTGATGTAGGAACCTATACGATTTTCATTGGGGACTAGCATAGAAACAGGAGGAGGCCATTTGGCCCTTCGGGCCTGCTCCACCATTCATTATAATCATGGCTGATCATCAATGGGAACGAAGTAGAAAGGGTCGAGAGCTTCAAGGTTTTAGGTGTACAGATCACCAACAGTCTGTCTTGCTCCCCCCATGCCGACACTATAGTTAAGAAAGCCCACCAACAACTCTACTTTCTCAGAAGACTATTAGCTACGACCCTCACCAACTTCTACAGTTGCACCATAGAAAGCATTCTTTCTGGTTGTATCACAGCTTGGTATGGAGCCTGCTCTGCCCAAGACAGCAGGAAACTACAAACGGTCGTGAATGTAGCCCAGTCCATCAGGCAAACCAGCCTCCCATCCATTGACTCTGTCTATAATTCCCGCTGCTTCGGAAAGGCAGCCAGCATAATTAAGGACCCCACGCACCCCGGACATACTCTCTTCCATCTTCTTCAATCAGGAAAAAGATACAAAAGTTTGAGGTCACGTACCAACTCAAGAACAGCTTCTTCCCCACTGCCATCAGACTTTTGAATGGACTTACCTCGTATTAAGTTGATCTTTTCTCTACATCCTAGTTATGAGTGTAATATATTCTGCAGTCTCTCCTTCCTTCCCTATGTACGGTATGCATTGTTTGTACAGCATGCAAGAAACAATACTTTTCACTGTATAACACATGTGACAATAATAAATCAAATCAAATCAAAATACCCTAATCCTGCCTTTCCCCGCCCCGCCATATCGAAAATGAAATGAAATGAAAATCGCTTATTGTCACGAGTAGGCTTCAAATGAAGTTACTGTGAAAAGCCCCTAGTCGCCGCATTCTGGCACCTGTTCGGGGAGGCTGGTACAGGAATTGAACCGTGCTGCTGGCCTGCCTTGGTCTGCTTTAAAAGTCAGCTCTTTAGCCCTGTGCTAAACCAGCTCCTAGTATATCATATCCCTGATCCCTTCAGCCCCAAGAGTGATATCTAATTCCTTCTTGAAATTACACAACGTTTTGGCCTCAACTACTTTCTGTGGGAGTGAATCCCACAGATTCCCCGCTCTCTGGGTGAAGAAATTTCTCCTCACCTCAGTCCTAAAAGGTTTATCCCTTATCCTCAAACTCTGACCCCCTAGTTCTGGACTTCCCCACCATCGGGAATATTCTTTCTGAATCTACACCGTCTAATCCTGTTAGAATTTTGGAAGTTTCTATGAGATCGCCTATTACTTTCCAAACTCCAATGAATATAATCCTAACCAATTTAGTCTCTCCTCATATGACAGTCCCACCATCCCAGGAATCAGCCTGGTAAACCTTCGCTGCCCTCCCTCCATAGCAAGAACATCCTTCCTCAGATAAGGACACCAAAACTGCTCACAATACTCCAGGTGTGGCCTCACCAATGCCCTATACAATTGCAGTAAAACATCTCTCTTCCTATACTCAAATCCTCTCGCTATGAAGGGCAACATACCATTTGCCTTCTTTACTGCCTGCTGTACCTGCGCACTGACTTTCAACGACTGATGCACAAGGACACCAAGGTCTCGCTGAGTATCTGCCACTCTCAATTTACACCCATTCAAATAATAATCTGCCTTCCTCTCTTCGCGACCAAAGCGGATAACCTGACTTCGGTCATTGGTAAGATTGTAGAGTCCATTTTTAAAGGTGAGATCGCAAAGTACTTGGAAGTGCATGGGTAAAATAGGACTGAGTCAGCACGGCTTTGTCAAAGGGAGGTCGTGTCTGACAAATCTGTTAGAGTCCTTTGAGGAGGTAATAAGGAGGTTAGGCAAAGGAGAACCAGTGGACGTGATTTATTTAGATTTCTAGAAGGCCTTTGACAAGGTGCCACATAGGAGACTGTTAAATAAGTTAAGAGCTCATGGTGTTAAGGGTAAGATCCTGGCATGGATAGAGGATTGGCTGACTGGCAGAAGGCAGAGAGTGGGGATAAAGGCGTCTTTTTCAGGATGACAACCGGTGACTAGTGGTGTGCCTCAGGGGTCGGTGCTGGGACCACAACTTTTCACAATATACATTAATGATCTGGAAGAAGGAACTGAAGACACTGTTGCTAAGTTTGCAGATGAAACGTAGAGGGACAGGTAGTATTGAGAAAGCAGGGGGTGCTGCAGAAGGACATGGACAGGCTAGGAGAGTGGGCAATGAAGTGACATAGAATACAATGTGGAAACGTGTGAGGTTATGCACTTTGGAAGGAGGAATAGACGCATAGACTATTTTCTAAATGGGGAAATGCTTAGGAAATCAGAAGCACAAAGGGATTTGGGAGTCCTTGTTCACGATTCTCTTCAGGTTAACGTGCAGGTTCAGTCGGCAGTTAGGAAGGCAAATGCAATGTTAGCATTCACGTCGAGAGGGCTAGAATACAAGAGCAGGGACGTACTTCTGAAGCTGTATATGGCTCTGGTCAGACCCCATTTGGGGAATAGTGAGCAGTTTGGGCCCAGTATCTAAGGAAGGATGTGCTGGGCCTTGAAAAGAGTCCAGAGGAGGTTCACAAGAATGATCCCTGGAATGAAGAGCTTGTCATATGAGGAACGGTTGAGGACTCTGGGTCTGTACTCGTTGGGGTTTAGAAGGATGAGGGGGGGATCTTATTGAAATTTACAGGATACTGCGAGGCCTGGATAGAGTGGACGTGGAGAGGATGTTTCTACTGGCAGCAAAAACAGAGGACACAATCCCAGACTCAAGGGACGATCCTTTAAAACAGAGATGAGGAGGAATTTCTTCAGCCAGAGGGTGGTGAATCTGTGGAACTCTTTGCTGCAGAAGGCTGTGGAGGCCAAATCACTGAGTGTCTTTAAGACATTCTGCTCCAGAATTAGGGTATTCGGCCCATCGAGTCTGCTCCGCCATTCAATCATGGTTGATATTTTTCTCATCCCCATTCTCCTGCCTTCTCCCCATAACCCCTGATCCCCTTATTAATCAAGAACCTATCTATCTCTATCTTAAAGACACTCAGTGATTTGGCCTCCACAGCCTTCTGCAGCAAAGAGTTC
The DNA here is from genome assembly GCF_902713615.1 of Scyliorhinus canicula. Lineage (NCBI taxonomy): Eukaryota > Metazoa > Chordata > Chondrichthyes > Carcharhiniformes > Scyliorhinidae > Scyliorhinus > Scyliorhinus canicula. Next base: position 3,001,821 of record NC_052149.1, read on the forward strand.
CACAGATTCACCATCCTCTGGCTGAAGAAATTCCTCCTCATTTCTGTTTTAAAGGATCGTCCCTTTAATCTGAGATGGTGCCCTCTGGTTCTAGTTTTTCCTACAAGTGGAAATATCTTCTCCACGTCCACTCTATCCAGGCCTCGCAGTATCCTGTAAGTTTCAATAAGATCCCCCCTCATCCTTCTAAACTCCAATGAGTACAGACCCAGAGCCCTCAACCGTTCCTCATACAACAAGCTCTTCATTCCAGGGATCATTCTTGTGAACCTTCTCTGGACCCTTTCCAAGGCCAGCACATCCTTCCTTAGATACGGGGCCCAAAACTGCTCACAATACTCCAAATGGGGTCTGACCAGAGCTTTTTACAGCCTCAGAAGTCCATCCCTGGTCTTGTATTCTAGCCCTCTTGACATGAATGCTAACATTGTATTTGCCTTCCTAACTGCCAACTGAACATGCACGTTAACCTTAAAAGAATCGTGAACGAGAACTCCCAAGTCCCTTTGTGCTTCTGCTTTCCGAAGCATTTCCCCCATTTAGAAAATTGTCTGTGCCTAGATTCCTCCTTCCAAAGTGCATAACCTCACACTTTTCCACATTGTATTTCATTTGCTACTTCATTGCCCACTCTCCTAGCCTGTCCAAGTCCTTCTGCAGCCCCCTTGCTTCCTCAATACTACCTGTCCCTCTACAGATCTTTGTATCATCTGCAAACTTAGCAACAGTGCCTTCAGTTCCATCCTCCAGATCATTAATGTATATTGTGAAACGTTATAGTCCCAGTACCGACCCCTGAGGCACACCACTAGTCACCAGCTGCCATCCTGAAAAAGACGCCTTTATCCCCACTCTCTGCCTTCTGCCAGTCAGCCAATCCTCTATCCATGCCAGGATCTTACCCTTAACACCATGGGCTCTTAACTTCTTTAACAGTCTCCTCTGCGACACCTCGTCAAAGGCCTTCTGGAAATCTAAATAAATCACGTCCACTGGTTCTCCTTTGTCTAACTTTCTTGTTACTTCCTCAAAGAACTCTAACAGATTTGTCAGACATGACCTCCCTTTAACAAAGCCGTGCTGACTGAGTCCTATTTTACCCATGCACTTCCAAATACTCCGCAATCTCATCTTTAATAATGGATTCTAAAATCTTACCAATGACCGAAGTCAGGCTAATCGGCCTATAATTTCACGTCTTCTGCCTCCCTCCTTTCTTAAACAGTGATGTCACATTAGCCACTTTCCAGTCCTCTGGGACGCTTCCTGCCTCCAGTTTTCCTGAAAGATCACCACCAATGCCTCCACAATCTCCTCCGCTATCTCTTTTAGGAACCTTGGGTGTAGTGCATCCGGTCCAGGTGACTTATCCAACTTCAGAACTTTCAATTTCCCCAGAACCTTCTCCTTAGTGATGGTCACTGCACTCACCTCTGCCCCCTGATTGTCCTGGAGCTCTGGCATCCCGCTATGTCTTGTGGTATTATGTGCCCACTCACGCAGCCTGCCCAAATCCCGCTAAAGCATCTCTGCATATGTACGCCTGAGAGTTTACTATGCGATGTACATGTCTCGGGACTGAGATGGAGGAGGCTGAACATAAGCCCCAGCATGCACCAGTTGGGTTGAATGGCCTGTCTGTGCCACAGAATGATGACCTCAGAGGTTTTCTAGGATCCTCCAACCAGCCACTGCAATTTTAACAATACAATAGGTTGGGAGAAGGTGCTATATTGGAGCTTTGGGTAATCATGTCAAAGCTACCATGTTCAATATGTGAACCCAGTTTCCTCTATAATTCCTCAAAAAGAAATGATTTTACCTTTTTTATCCCCCACAAACCACACCCCTCCTCCTCACTGACTTCCCAAGCTGCGGACACGAGGCAAGCTTCTTACTTAATAGGTTGAATAAATATTAGATACAAACAAAAACCATCACCTCAAACCAGTTCCTGAAGAACAAAAGTCTGAGAACACGCACGAACAGATTCAAAATCAGCTTCTTCCCCGCTGTTACCAGACTCCTAAATGACCCTCTTATGGACTGGCCTCATTAACACTACACCCCTGTATGCTTCATCCGATGCCGGTGTCTATGTATTTACATTGTGTACCTTGTGTTGCCCTATTATGTGAGGTTATCCATTTTGGTAGGAATAACAGCAAACGGGATTATTATTTAAATGATAAAATATTAAAGCATGCCGCTGTGCAGAGAGACCTGGGTGTGCTAGTGCATGAGTCACATAAAGTTGGTTTACAGGTGCAACAGGTGATTAAGAAGGCAAATGGAATTTTGTCCTTCATTGCTGGAGGGATGGAGTTTAAGACTAGGGAGGTTATGTTGCAATTGTATAAGGTGTTCGTGAGGCCACACCTGGAGTATTGTGTTCAGTTTTGGTCTCCTTACTTGAGAAAGGACGTACTGGCGCTGGAGGGTGTGCAGAGGAGATTCACAAGGTTAATCCCAGAGCTGAAGGGGTTGGATTATGAGGAGAGCTTGAGTAGACTGGGACTGTACTCGTTGGAATTTAGAAGGATGAGGGGGGATCTTATAGAAACATTTAAAATTATGAAGGGAATAGATAGGATAGATGCGGGCAGGTTGTTTCCACTGGCGGGTGAAAGCAGAACTAGGGGACTCAAAATAAGGGGAAGTAGATTTAGGACTGAGTTTAGGAGGAACTTCTTCACCCAAAGGGTTGTGAATCTATGGAATTCCTTGCCCAGTGAAGCAGTTGAGGCTCCTTCATTAAATGTTTTTAAGGTAAAGATAGATAGTTTTTTGAAGAATAAAGGGATTAAGGGTTATGGTGTTCGGGCCAGAAAGTGGAGCTGAGTCCACAAAAGATCAGCCATGATCTCATTGAATGGCGGAGCAGGCTTGAGGGGCCAGATGGCCTACTCCTGCTCCCAGTTCTTATGTTCTTATGTATTTTATTTTATTTTATTTTATTATCATGTACTTAATGATCTGTTGAACTGCTCGCAGAAAAATACCTTTCACTGTACCTCAGTACACGTGACAATAAACAAAATCCAATCCAAGCATAGAAAGCCATACCTCATTGCTGGTTCCCTGTTCCCACTCCCACATGAATCGTCAGCGTGAGATGCTGCATTAGGGTTTCCTCTGTGCTGATGGGAGTGGGGGTGGGCGGTTAAGGGGAAAATCAGCAAACATTTTCTACTCCTGATTTGATCACTTTCGTGACCAATAATTTTCCTTCAACTAACAGCAATTTAGACAGGTTATACCAAATAGCAGGCGAAGACTATACTGCACCCCATTCAGCAAGCCCGATTTGCTATCTGAATTCCACTTTCCTGCCTGATCCCTATAACCTTCAATTCCATTACTCAGTCTTTTATCTCATTTATGTCCTTGGTAACTTACTGTGTGCAAATTTCCTGCCACATTTTAACGTTCCAAACAGCGACTATGCTCCTAAAAGTACTTAATTGGATGAAACGCACTTTGGGGAACCTTGATAGCATGAAACAGAGAGACTATCGATGCCACTGTGTCAACTAATGAGCTCGAGATGGGCTGGGATTGGTATCCTACAGTAAACAGAGTATTCACTCAGAACAGAGTGTGAAGCACAGAGTGCTATCGGACCCGAGTGCTTTGGAAACAGAATGGTAAAGTGAGGAGTTTGGTGAGGTTTCTTTTCGGCTGAGTTAGGAAGCTAACTTTCTGTTGCATTACTAAATCGGTAACTAATTAAATAATCAAATCAATAAAATTGGACAGACATGGCGGAGTGGGTGTGCTGTAACTGCAGTCTGTTTGTACTTGTGGAGGACACTGTGATCCCAGATCACTGTACCTGCAGCAGACGTCTGCAGCTCGAGGAAATTTGACTCGGGGTGATTGAGCTGGAGTCTGAACTGCAGATACTGTGAGATATCTGTACACCTTATTCCAGGGGCATCCTTAGAGATAATACCATTCTCTGGGCTAATTAAAAAATGGATTCTCGGTTTTCTTATTTATCTTTGATGAATGGTTTAACTTGGCCTCTCGATTTGGCTTTAATCTCAAAGTGGGATGGCAGTCAGATGATGGAGCAAGGTCAAGGTCAAAGAGCAATTTAGCAATTTTGAAGTCAAGCAGAATGGGGCAGGAAGGGACAAGGAATTTAACGGTAAAAGATCAACAACAAATAAGGACCACACAAACAAATAATGGTTAAAAATAATAAGCATTCAACATCTGAATATATAAGGCATTTCTAGCAAGTTAGATTAATAAGCTACACACACAGGAAAAATGGTTCTGATATCACCATTATAGAGACATGGTTGCAAGGAGACCAAGACTGAGAAATATTTCAGGAATTGAAATGGCTGAGGAATGATCCTTGTAATAAAGAATGACAAAAGGTCGCTAGTGAGAAAGGATCTCAGTTCAGAATGTCAGGAGGTAGAATCAGTATGGGTGGATATTGGAATAAAAAGGACGTTGCAAATACAGGTGGGTGTAGTTTCTCGGCCCCCCAAACAATAGTTGTACGATTGAACTGAGTATTAAGCATTGGAGCTTGTAACAAAGGCAATGTAATAATCATAGGGGACTTTAATCTTCATGGAGCAAACCCATCAATTTGACAAAGGGTATCTGGAGGATAAACCAATAGCATTTTTTATATCGCTTTTCGGGAACGGAACATTGTGGAACCAAGAAGGGATAATACTATTTTAGATCAATGTGGAAACGAGCACAAAGACAACAAGCTGGTCAATGTGTGCATCTAGTCACAGAATGTAAGCTTTGGAATTTGGTAAGTGGGGGACTTTTAAGTGTTGATTTTAAGGGTTGCTTTCTAAAATCTCATCTGGTTTACATTTAGAATTTAGCTACAATTTGATGTTAAAGTTCAGTTTATTTCAGTTAGTCAGGGCGTAAACAATTTCCCTACAGGAGGTACAGCTGCAGTTAGTTAGTTAGGGAGCTAGTTTGATCTCTAACCAGCAGTGCTGACACATCTCTGTAGAATTTCAGCCTGTATAAATAGTGGTGATTTTGCCAAGTGCGCAAAGTAAACCGACAGAAACACAGCAGCTGGCCACAGTGCAGCTGGCCACAGTGCAGCTGGCCACAGAGCAGCTGGTCACACAGCAGCTGGCCGCAGTGCAGCAGGCCGCAGTGCAGCTGGTCACAGTGCAGCTAGTCACAGTGCAGCTGGCCGCAGTGCAGCTGGCCACAGTGCAGCTGGCCGCAGTGCAGCTGGTCACAGTGCAGCTGGCCACAGAGCAGCTGGCCACAGTGCAGCTGGCCACAGAGCAGCTGGTCACAGTGCAGCTGGCCGCAGTGCAGCTGGTCACAGTGCAGCTAGCCACAGTGCAGCTGGTCACAGTGCAGCTGGTCACAGTGCAGCTGGCCACAGTGCAGCGGCAGCTGGTCACAGTGCAGCTGGCTACAGTGCAGCTGGCCACAGTGCAGCTGGTCACAGTGCAGCTGGCCACAATGCAGCTGGCCACAGTGCAGCTGGTCACAGTGCAGCTGGTCACAGTGCAGCTGGCCACAGAGCAGCTGGCCACAGTGCAGCTGGTCACAGAGCAGCTGGCCACAGTGCAGCTGGCCACAGAGCAGCTGGTCACAGTGCAGCTAGTCACAGTGCAGCTGGTCACAGTGCAGCTGGTCACAGTGCAGCTGGCCACAGTGCAGCTGGTCACAGTGCAGCTGGTCACAGTGCAGCTGGCCACATTGCAGCTGGTCGCAGTGCAGCTGGTCACAGTGCAGCTGGTCACAGTGCAGCTGGTCACACAGCAGCTGGTCACAGTGCAGCTGGCCACAGTGCAGCTGGTCACAGTGCAGCTGGCCACAGTGCAGCTGGCCACAGTGCAGCTGGTCACAGTGCAGCTGGCCACAGTGCAGCTGGTCACAGTGCAGCTGGTCACAGTGCAGCTGGTCACAGTGCAGCTGGTCGCAGTGCAGCTGGCCGCAGTGCAGCTGGTCGCAGTGCAGCTGGTCGCAGTGCAGCTGGTCGCAGTGCAGCTGGCCACAGTGCAGCTGGCCACAGTGCAGCTGGTCGCAGTGCAGCTGGTCACAGTGCAGCTGGTCACAGAGCAGCTGGTCACAGTGCAGCTGGTCACAGTGCAGCTGGCCACAGTGAGGCTGGCCACAGTGCAGCTGGTCACAGTGCAGCTGGTCACAGTGCAGCGGCAGCTGGTCACACAGCAGCTGGCCACAGTGCAGCTGGCCACAGTGCAGCTGGTCACAGTGCAGCTGGTCACACAGCAGCTGGCCACAGTGCAGCTGGCCACAGTGCAGCTGGTCACAGTGCAGCTGGTCACAGTGCAGCTGGCCACAGTGCAGCTGGTCACAGTGCAGCTGGCCACAGTGCAGCTGGTCACAGTGCAGCTGGCCACAGTGCAGCTGGTCACAGTGCAGCTGGTCACAGTGCAGCTGGTCACAGTGCAGCTGGCCACAGTGCAGCTGGCCACAGTGCAGCTGGTCACAGTGCAGCTGGTCACAGTGCAGCTGGTCGCAGTGCAGCTGGCCACAGTGCAGCTGGTCACAGTGCAGCTGGCCACAGTGCAGCTGGCCACAATGCAGCTGGTCACAGTGCAGCTGGTCACTGAGCAGCTGGTCACAGTGCAGCTGGCCACAGTGCAGCTGGTCACAGTGCAGCTGGTCACAGTGCAGCTGGCCACAGTGCAGCTGGTCACAGTGCAGCTGGCCACAGTGCAGCTGGCCGCAGTGCAGCTGGCCGCAGTGCAGCTGGTCGCAGTGCAGCTGGCCGCAGTGCAGCTGGTCACAGTGCAGCTGGTCACAGTGCAGCTGGCCGCAGTGCAGCTGGTCACAGTGCAGCTGGTCACAGTGCAGCTGGCCACAGTGCAGCTGGTCACAGTGCAGCTGGCCACAGTGCAGCTGGTCACAGTGCAGCTGGCCACAGTGCAGCTGGCCACAGTGCAGCGGCAGCTAGTCACAGTGCAGCTGGCCACAGTGCAGCGGCAGCTAGTCACAGTGCAGCTGGTCACAGTGCAGCTGGCCACAGTGCAGCTGGCCACAGTGCAGCGGCAGCTAGTCACAGTGCAGCTGGTCACAGTGCAGCTGGTCACAGTGCAGCTGGCCACAGTGCAGCTGGCCACAGAGCAGCTAGTCACAGAGCAGCTGGCCACAGTGCAGCTGGCCACAGTGCAGCTGGCCACAGAGCAGCTAGTCACAGTGCAGCAGCAGCTAGTCACAGTGCAGCTAGTCACAGTGCAGCTGGCCACAGTGCAGCGGCAGCTAGTCACAGTGTGCGGACTTGGGAATCTGGCGAGTGAGGAAAGTTAGTGCAGTGAGGGAGGTGGTGCCATTCACATCAGTAGCTACACTTTGAGTTTGGAAGATTGCCGAGAACGGCAGGCTAGGTTTAAAGTGCTCGGGAGCTCAGTCTATGAACTGGCCCCATTCTGAGAAAAAATTAATCTGTGATATCATAGGCAAAAAGGGAAGTGGTCGGTTGTGAGTAGTTTACTCCTTTGTCTTTCAAAATTTGGGTAATTTAGTTTGCGTAAGATTTTATTGACAATTTCTTAGCAGTAGCAATGCTTATTAGGAGCAGTAGAGTCCGGGTTTCTAGTCTCCAATAGTCTCAATAGTTTGGAAAGATAAGGCATTGTTAGGGCAGCTTGGCAACGTACAATGTCTACCTCACTCACAAAGCAAATTTTCATTATTCGAGACTGGTGAGGGCGATGGTTCCTTAGGAGTGTAGCCAGACCCAAGTCCATGGTGGTCTTGCCTCCCTGGTGCCAGTGTCAAGGATGTCACAGAGTGGCTGCAGGACATTCCTGACGGGTGCACAGCCAGAGCCCATGGTGGACATTGGTTACGAATGACACAGACAGAAAGAGGGATGAGGCCCTGAAAGTGGATTTGAGTGAGCTGGGAAATATCAAAAAGCAGGAGATCAAAGGCAGTAAGCTGGAATAGGAAGACTCAGTGATTTCTACATTAACAAATGCAAAACTATTGTTTAAGAAAGAAGAACGAGAGAAAAAAGGGAACGACAGGCCATCCAGCATTGGGAAAATGATGGAATCTATTTTTAAGGCCTTTTTAACAATGCACATTCTAACAACTCTTCCATTCAATGTGGGCATCACGGGCAAGGTCAGCATTTGTTTCCCATCCCTAATTGCCCTTGAGATCAGTTCAGAGTCAACCACACTTAAGAAAATGATGGTGATGAGGTCCCAGGTTCGATTCCAGCTCTGGGTCACTGTCCGTGTGTAGTTTGCACATTCTCCCCGTGTCTGCGTGGGTTTCACCCCCACAACCTAAAAATGTGCAGAGTAGGTGGATTGGCCAGGCTAAATTGCCCCTTAATTGGAAAAAATAATTGGGTACGGTAAATTAAAAAAAAAAAGAAAATGATGGTGTGATCAGACAAAGCCAACATGTTATCATAGTATTTACAGTGTAGAAGGAGGCCATTTGGCCCATCGGGTCTGCACCTGCCCTTGGAAAGAGCACCCTACCCAAGCCCACACCTCCCCCCTATCCCCGTAACACCACCTACCCTTTTTTGAACACTCGGGACAATTTAGCACAGCCAATCCACCTAACCTGCACATCTCTGGACTTGTGGGAGGAAACCGGAGCACCCGGAGGAAACGCACGCAGACACGGGGAGAACGTGCAGACTCCGCACAGACGGTGACCCAAGCCGGGAATCGAACCTGGGACCCTGGAGCTGTGAAGTAACAGTGCTAACCACTGTGCTATCGTGCAGATGCAGGGGTAGAGAAGGAACAGTGATATCGATGGCAGATGGAGTATAAATTGTGGATGTGGAGGTTATTCACTTTGGCCGTGGGAATCAAGAAGAATATGTTTTTTAACGCGGGGCAATTGCAAATGTTGATGTTCAGAGAGACTTGGCTGTGCTCACACAAGGAACACAGAAAGGTAGCCTGCAGGTGCTGTCAGCAAACAGGAAGGCAAATGTTATGTTGGCCTTTATGGGAGGCGATTGGAGGCCAAGACGCTTTGCTTTACTGGCCCTTGATCAAACTTGAATACTGAGTGCAGCTTTGGCCTCAGTTTGTGAGGAAGGATGTACCTGGCTTGGTGGGAATGCAGCAAAGGTTCTCTGGAATGGTCCCTGGGATGAGAGGGCTGTGCTTTGATGAGAGGCTGAGGAACGGTGTGTATAGGCTTTATACACACCAGAGCTGTGAAGAATGTGAGGAGATCTCATTGAAACATAGAAGATTCTGAAGGGGCTAAAATGGCATGTTTTTGGATGCCGTCACCCTGCAACTTAAGAGTGGATTGGATTGGATTGGATTGGATTGGATTTGTTTATTGTCACGTGTACCGAGGTACAGTGAAAAGTATTTTTCTGCGAGCAGCTCAACAGATCATTCAGTACATGGGAAGAAAAGGGAATTAAACAGAATTCAAGAAAACACATGAGAATACATAATAGGGCAACACAATATATACAATGTAACTACATAAGCATTGGCATCGGGTGAAGCATACAGGGTGTAGTGTTAATGAGGTCAGTCCATAAAAGGGTCGTTTAGGAGTCTGGTAACAGTGGGGAAGAAGCTGTTTTTGAGTCTGTTCGTGCGTGTTCTCAGACTTCTGTATCTCCTGCCCGATGGAAGAAGTTGAAAGAGTGAGTAAGCCGGGTGGGAGGGGTCCTTGATTATGCTGCCTGCTTTCCCCCGGCAGCGGGAGGTGTAGATGGAGTCAATGGATGGGAGGCAGGTTTGTGTGATGGACTGGGTGGTGTTCACGACTCTCTGAAGTTTCTTGCGGTCCTGGCACACCTGGTCCTGGAGTGCGCAGGAAGAGAGGGAATGGGTGACATCCAGACAGTCATAGAGTCCTAGAGATTTACAGCACAGAAAGAGGCCCTTCAGCCCATCATGTCTGCACTGGCCACCAAGCGCCTATCTTTTCGAATTCCATTTTCCAGCATGTATGCTATGGAATTTCAAGTGTTCATCAAAATGCTTCTGAAATGTTGTGAGGGTTCCCAAGAAGAAATAGGCAGGTAGTGCAGGTGTTTCCAGAGTGCATTGCACTCTCGCACCAGTATTAAATACTGATGAGAGTGGCGGTTCATCCGGGGAGTGTAACAGAGCCTGGTCCATGGCACCAGGCTTGGCTCAGCTGCATAGAGGGGCATGAAGAAGACTGGTGAGTTCAGGATGAAGTGTTGCCTCTCTGGTCTCAGGGTCAGGAATGTCACTCAGGGTCAGGAATGTCACAGTGTTGCCTCTCTGGTCTCAGGGTCAGGAATGTCACTCAGGGTCAGGAATGTCACAGTGTTGCCTCTCTGGTCTCAGGGTCAGGAATGTCACTCAGGGTCAGGAATGTCACAGTGTTGCCTCTCTGGTCTCAGGGTCAGGAATGTCACTCAGGGTCAGGAATGTCACAGTGTTGTCTCTCTGGTCTCAGGGTCAGGAATGTCACTCAGGGTCAGGAATGTCACAGTGTTGCCTCTCTGGTCTCAGGGTCAGGAATGTCACTCAGGGTCAGGAATGTCACTCAGGGTCAGGAATGTCACAGTGTTGCCTCTCTGGTCTCAGGGTCAGGAATGTCACAGTGTTGCCTCTCTGGTCTCAGGGTCAGGAATGTCACTCAGGGTCAGGAATGTCACAGTATTGCCTCTCTGGTCTCAGGGTCAGGAATGTCACTCAGGGTCAGGAATGTCACAGTCTTGCCTCTCTGGGCTCAGGGTCAGGAATGTCACTCAGGGTCAGGAATGTCACAGTGTTGCCTCTCTGGTCTCAGGGTCAGGAATGTCACTCAGGGTCAGGAATGTCACAGTGTTGCCTCTCTGGTCTCAGGGTCAGGAATGTCACTTCACAGCTGGAAAAGAATGGGGTGCTGAACAGAGCGGGTCCGTGTTCCACATCAGGACAACTCGACAAGGATAGATAGAGAGATGTGATTCTGCAGACAGAATTTAGAGAACTCCTGACCAACGTCCCACCCAGTAGCTGTGTTTACACAAATTTTACACAATTGAAAAAGTCACAAAGCTAAGAGCTGCTGAGTAGCGGTCCCCAGCTAGGAAATGGTGCTGCTAACTGCAGATAGATAATGTTATCGCCAATCACATTGACACAAATAACATCATCTCCACAGACTATAACAGCTTTTTGCCCTATCGGGTTTGGAGGCGGTGACAGAGATAAGGATGGTTGTAGGGACTGAGGAGTTAAAAAGATAAGGAGGAATGAGGCCATGAAGCAAATTTTATCCATGGATGAAGAATTTTAAATTTGAAGGTATAGGAATCGGAATAGCAGAGTTCGTCTTGCAGAAACCAGGCATGCACAGAGTGACAGAAAGACTCGTTCTCTCCCCTGGACATCCTATAATTCCAGCCATTGTCGGACCTAGAATCAATCACTGCACATAGTCGGTGATGGACGAATGGGGCTGAGTCATGTTCGGACAGGCACAGGAGATCAAGTGAAGATTGCAGATCTCTGCCCCCACCCCCCTTTCAAGCAGCTAGTTCCAGACTCCCACCACCCTCTGGGTGAAAGGTTTTCCCTCCCATCCCCTCTAAACCTCCTGCCCCTCACCTTAAATCTCTGCCCCCTGGTCATTGACCCCTCCCCCACGGGGAAAGGTTGCTTCCTGTCTACTCTATCTGTGCCCCTCATAATTTTATACATCTCAATCCTGTCCCCCCTCAGTCCCCTCTGCTCCAAGGAAAACAATCCCAGTCAATCCAATCTCTCTTCATAACTAACACTCTCCAGCCCAGGCAACATCCTGGTAAATCTCCTCTGCTCCCTTTCTGCAATTCTGGCCATTCCTGATTTTAATCATTCCCCATTGCTGTAACCTCTTCCCGAATCTACACCCCTCCCTATCTCTGTAACCTCCACAGTCCCTACACCCCTCCCTATCTCTGTAACCTCCTCCAGACTCTACACCCCTCCCTATCTCTGTAACCTCCACCATCCCCTGCAGCCCCCTCCCTATCTCTGTAACCTCCTCCAGCCCCTACACCCCTCCCTATCTCTGTAACCTCCTCCAGACTCTACACCCCTCCCTATCTCTGTAACCTCCTCCAGCCCCTACACCCCTCCCTATCTCTGTAACCTCCACCATCCCCTGCAGCCCCCTCCCTATCTCTGTAACCTCCACCATCCCCTGCAGCCCTTTCTATATCCGAGATCTATGACCTTCTCCAATTCTGGCCATTCCTGATTTTAATCATTCCACAAGTGATGTCATAGAGTCATCAAATCATACAGCGCAGAAAAGGCCCTTAGGCCCATCACGTCTGTGCCGGTCAAAAACAAACACCTCACTATTCTAATCCCATTTCCCAGCACTTGGCCCATAGCCGTGTCTGCCCTGGGATCCCTCATCTAAATACTTCTTCAATGTTATGAGGGTCTATGCCCCCACCCCCCTTTCAAGCAGCTAGTTCCAGACTCCCACCACCCTCTGGGTGAAAGGTTTCCCCTCCCATCCCCTCTAAACCTCCTGCCCCTCACCTTAAATCTCTGCCCCCTGGTCATTGACCCCTCCCCCACGGGGAAAGGTTGCTTCCTGTCTACTCTATCCAGGCCCCTCATAATTTTATACATCTCAATCCTGTCCCCCCTCAGTCCCCTCTGCTCCAAGGAAAACAATCCCAGTCAATCCAATCTCTCTTCATAACTAACACTCTCCAGCCCAGGCAACATCCTGGTAAATCTCCTCTGCTCCCTTTCCAGTGGCTATCACATCCCTCCTATAATGTGGATTCCAGAACTGCCCACAATACTCTAGCTGGGGTCTAACCAACATTTTATACAGTCCCAGCATAACCTCCCTGCTCTTAAACTATATGCCTCGGCGAATAAAGGCAAGTATACCATCTGCCTACTTAACCACTGTACCCGCCTGCTCTGCTACCTTAAGGGACGGGTGTACATGTACACCAAGTTCCCTCTGATCCTCAGTGCTTCCCAGGGTCCTGCTGTTTATCCTGTATTCCCTTGCCTTGTTTGTCCTGCATCACCTCACACTTATCCACTGATCAGCCCATCTAAATCATCCTGTAATCAAAGTCTATCCTCCTCACTATTTACCACCCCACCAATTTTCATATCATCCGCAAACTTACTGATCAACCCTCCTACATTCACATCTAAATCATTTATATAAAGCACTGGTATCTGGGCCATTAGCTGTCTGTGTAATAAGATCTGGAAATTCCCCCCCCCTCTCTCTGTCCTTCAGACGCTGCTTCAAACCAACATCTTTCACCCAAGCTGTTGGTCATTGTCACCTTATGGGCCATGGTGTCAAATTATGATAATAGCTCTTGTGAAACACACAGATTATTTTTAAAACCAATTTTAAAGTGTAAATTGTTGTTGTAAACTGTAGCGACGATAAAAGAGCTCCTTCATCTGACATTCTGCCATTCCTGTTATGTTTCAGATGAAATTCCACCCACCACCAGGGAAGCTGAGGTGACCTTGACAGGCGTAGCACAGTCGGTGAGAGTGATGGCAGAGCGATCGACACATTCATTATCTATAAATCCCAGGGAAACTGCAGCAACGCTGGACGTGGAAGGGTTAACAGGCCGATGCAGTGATCCAGCTATCGTAGTCGGCAAGAGGGGGGAAGGGGCAATGGAGATTACTGAGAGTGAAGACACTGCCTGCGCCCCTCTGAAGGAAGATCCAGTGAGTGAGAGCTTGGAACGGCCTCCCTCTGCTCCCAGCGGTGTCAAGGCTGCAGAGAAAGAGGAAGGTCTTTTGGACTGGCCAACGTCAATACATCTCGAAACCGAGGAAGGAAACTTCTCTGAAGCAAAGGACGGAACGCTGAAAGATGAGAATGCATCAGAGGGAGATAGAACACAAACCAAAGATGTTGGAGACGCAGAGGATTCAAGATCAGCAGATCAAAATTTGGCTCCACAAGCCTGCACGGGAGAAACTCCCACAGGAAGGGATCCTGAAAACTCTGAGGTGCACACGCAAATAGGAGACAATGTGGAAGGACAGGGTGTACCAGACAAGAAGAGGAGTGTGTCAGCAGTGAGTACAATCCCGTCGGAATCTCACCCGCTGAGTTTGGAAGTGTCTGGGGCAGGCCCTGATATGGAGGAAAGGGCATATGTAGGTTGTGAGATGGCTGGAAATGTACAATCGGCCACCTCGGTGCGGAGCCCCATACTGAACATCAGAGGAAAGGGGAAGGTGGAACCCGCTCTCAAACAAGAGAGTTTTGTGATGAAGGATGAACAGGAAGAGTTGAGTCAATGGACGCACTCTTCCAATGATTTAGCAACTGTTGAGGATGGAACAGTAGCATCTATGACATTAACAGGATTCAAACTTGAAGAATTGGATGGGAAAATGCCAAACTATCCCTTTATTCCAGGACTGGGAACTGGAGAACGGGAGATAACTGAGATTGACCAGACCACAATTCTCAAAACAAAAATGAAAAACATTCCAGATGTGGAGAATGAAACCTTCAAAAGAGTGGAATCCGAGGAGCAGTGGAATGATGTGGACATGGAAACTCTGGGATGGAGTGCTACAGATATTGGAAAGGTTCAGGAAGCACAAATTAGGAAATTCACTGAGGAATCATTATCAAAAAGTCAGGAGCATCAGTGTGAATCAATAGTTGAGAACTATGAAGATCTGGAAGAAGCTTCTAAGATCGGAATATTGTTACTGGACTCTCTCAGTGTCAACTTTAACCCAGTTGGGAATGAACCAATGGGCAAAGGTTTAGAGACTGGTGATGACAAAGAGAATCTAAGCATGGGCTTGTTACCAATTGGAAGCTACCAGGTTATCAACAGAAGTAATCCAGACCTGATGGTTTCTGATCTAAAACTGATCCCTTATGAAGTTGAAGATAGTATAAGCACTGTGGATTCATTGGAAGAATTAATAGATGATCTGGAGATTGAAGAAGAGTTTGAAGTAGAAGAAGAGACAGATTCTAAGTCAAATTCCAAATCTTCAAGAATGGAGATGGGACGTAGTGATGGAGATGTTCAAGTCATGGAGCTGGAGTCTCAGATTGTTGGGTTAGAAATTCCAGTTCTTGATATTCTGACAAGTGAGCAAACAGGTCAGACTGCGATGAACTCGGAAGCTGCAGCGGGAACAGACGCAGAAGTAGAATTAGAAGCGGCTGGGATAGAATCTCAAACTGAAGAGGACACGGCAGCTCCTGCGAGTGGGTCTGAGAATCGCAACGTGGGAATAATGCAACCTGGTTCAGGAGGAAATGCTGCCGAGGAGGAGTTGAGGTGTCTGTTGATGGAGGCTGGAGGAAGTGAAGGAACTCCCGGTGAAAGGGAGGGAGCTCCACAAACGCAGGAGACGGGGGCAGATTTTGTGACCCGCAGAGAAATCTGCTCCCGAATTGACCAAAGAGAAAGTCAAACAGCTTCCGGCCAACAGACAGCAAACGGAGTGGAAATGAAGAAGGATTTCGAAGCTTTGGCAGAAGATGCCAAAACCCGCTCAATCACCGAGATCAAGCAGGAAGATGAGGAAGGTGTGAAATTCCAAAATGAAGAGGCAGTTTCAGCAGTTAGATCTGAAACCCACCCTCTACAGCAGCTGATGGGCCATCAGGAGCTACTAGGGGGAGAGGTAATGGGCTCAGAAAACCAGGGAACAGAAGCCAGCTCAAAGCAAGAAAATGAAATTGAAAAACCAGCGGGACATTTGGCACCGGCCGTTATAGCATTGATGGAAGCTGCTGGAGGTGATCCCAAGGCAACGCGAGGATTCAGTGAATTGGAGTCCGAGGATTGCGCAAAGAATCCCGAGGCTTGGAGACACAGAGAGGAAGAACCTAAAGCAGAGGAAGCTGGATGTGAACCTGGAGCAGAGGAAGCTGTGTGTGAACCTGGAGCAGAGGAGGCTGGATGTGAACCTGGAGCAGAGGAAGCTGTGTGTGAACCTGGAGCAGAGGAAGCTGTGTGTGAACCTGGAGCAGAGGAAGCTGGATGTGAACCTGGAGCAGAGGAGGCTGGATGTGAACCTGGAGCAGAGGAAGCTGTGTGTGAACCTGGAGCAGAGGAAGCTGTATGTGGACCTGGAGCAGAGGAAGCTGGATGTGAACCTGGAGCAGAGGAAGCTGTGTGTGAACCTGGAGCAGAGGAAGCTGGATGTGAACCTGGAGCAGAGGAAGCTGGATGTGAACCTGGAGCAGAGGAAGCTGTGTGTGAACCTGGAGCAGAGGAAGCTGTGTGTGAACCTGCAGCAGAGGAAGCTGGATGTGAACCTGGAGCAGAGGAGGCTGGATGTGAACCTGGAGCAGAGGAGGCTGGATGTGAACCTGGAGCAGAGGAGGCTGTGTGTGAACCTGGAGCAGAGAAGGCTGGATGTGAACCTGGAGCAGAGGAAGCTGTGTGTGAACCTGGAGCAGAGGAAGCTGTGTGTGAACCTGGAGCAGAGGAAGCTGTGTATGAACCTGGAGCAGAGGAAGCTGTGTGTGAACCGGGAGCAGAGGACATTGATAATGTGCTATCAGCGGAACCGGGAGCAGGAACTGAAGTAGAGGGAGTTGGAGAAAGGTCAGTGGAGGCAACAGCACTCAAACGGGACAGGGGATTAGTCGAAACACAGGACCGGGATTTGGGGGTAGAAACACAGGACAGAAAAACAGTAGCAGAAACACAGGACAGAGAGATTGTGTCAGAAACACAGGACAGAGAGATTGTGTTAGAATCACAGGGGCAGGAAACAGCATCAGAAATGTGGGACTGGGAATTAATATCAGAAACACAGGACTGGGTATTTGTATCAAAAGCACAGATCAGTGAAACAGTTTCAGAATTTCAAGATCAGGAAACAGCATCAGAAACGCAGGGCCAAGGAACAGATTCAGAAAAAGAGCATCTGGAAACAGTGTTCGAAACACAGCACCCAGAAACTGTGTCAGAAACAAAGGACCTAGATCCTGTGTCAGAAACACAGGACCTAGATCCTGTGTCAGAAACACAGGACCTAGATCCTGTGTCAGAAACAAAGGACCTAGATCCTGTGTCAGAAACAAAGGACCTCAAAACTGTGTCAGAAACACAGGACCTAGAAACTGCGTCAGAAACACAGGACCTAGAAACTGCGTCAGAAACACAGGACCTAGAAACTGTGTCAGAAACACAGGACCTCAAAACTGTGTCAGAAACACAGGACCTAGAAACTGCGTCAGAAACACAGGACCTAGAAACTGTGTCAGAAACACAGGACCTCAAAACTGTGTCAGAAACACAGGACCTAGAAACTGTGTCAGAAACAAAGGACCTAGAAACTGCGTCAGAAACACAGGACCTAGAAACTGTGTCAGAAACACAGGACCTCAAAACTGTGTCAGAAACACAGGACCTAGAAACTGCGTCAGAAACACAGGACCTAGAAACTGTGTCAGAAACACAGGACCTCAAAACTGTGTCAGAAACACAGGACCTAGAAACTGTGCCAGAAATACAGGTCTCAAAAACAGTGTCAGAAATACAGGACTCAGGAGCACTGTCAGAAACACAAGACTTGGGAGCAGTGTCAAAAACACAGCACTCCAGAGCAGAGTCACAAACACAGGACTCAGAAGCAATGTTAGAAACACAGGACAGGAAAAACATGTTAGAAACACAAGAGAGGGAAACAGTGTCAGAAACCCAAGATTCAGAAATAATGTCAGAAACACATATCTCAAAAACAGTGTCAGAAACATACGTCCCAGAAATACTGTCACAAACACAGGACCCGGCAATAGTGTCAGAAAGACAGGTGAGGGAAACAGTGTCAGAAACGCGGGGCCTACAAACAGAGTCAGAAACACAGGTATCAGATATACTTTCAGAAACACAGGAGAGGGAAATAGTGTCAAAAACACAACACCCAGAAACAGTGTCAGAAACACAAAACCAGGCAACAGTCTGGAAAATGGAGGCCCAGGGAATAATGCCAGAAACAGAAGAACATGGTACAGATTCAGAAACACAGCATTTGGAAACCGTCACAGAAACACAAGACAGAATAGTGAAGTTAGGAACTTACATTTTGGAAACGGTGTCAGAAACACAGGACCCAGAGACTGTGCCCAAAATATTGGGCCCGGAGACAGTATCCAATACACAAGACCTAGAAACAGTGTTAGAAACACAAGACATAGAAACAGTGTCAGAAACACAGGACATAGAAATAGTGTCAGAAACACAAGACCAAGAAACAGTGTCAGAAACACAAGACCTAGAAACACTGTCAGAAACACAAGACCTAGAAACAGTATCAGAAACACAAGACCGAGAAACTGTGTCAGAAACTCAACACCTAGAAAGAGTGCCAGAAACACAAGACATAGAAAAAGTGTCTGAAACACAAGATCTAGAAACAGTGTCTGAAACACAAGACCTAGAAACAGTGTCTGAAACACAAGACCTAGAAACAGTGTCTGAAACACAAGACCTAGAAACAGTGTCTGAAACACAAGACCTAGAAACAGTGTCTGAAACGCAAGACCTGCAAACAATGTCAGAAACACAAGAACTGCAAACAGTTTCAGAAACACAGGACAGGGAAACAGTGTCAGAAACTTTTGAGACAGAAACAGTGTCAGAAACTTTTGAGACAGAAACAGTGTCAGAAACACAAGATCAGGAAACAGTCACAAAAACACAGGTACCAGAAACAATGTCCAAAACACAGGACAGGGAATCAGCGGTAGAAACACAAGACAGAAAAGTGATGTTAGAAGCATACATTTTGGAAACAGTATCAGAAACACAGGACCTAGAAACAGTGTCAGAAACACAAGACCTAGAAACAGTGCCTGAAATGCAAGACTTGAAAACAGTGTCAGAAACACAAGACCTGGAGACAATGTCCCAAATACTGGGCCTGGAAACAGTGTCAGACACACTGGGCCTGGAAACAGTGTCAGACACACTGGGCCCGGAAACAGTGTCAGACACACAAGACCTAGAAACAGTGTCAGACACACTGGGCCTGGAAACAGTGTCAGAAACACTAGACCTAGAAACAGTGCCTGAAACAGAAGTCCTGCAAACAGTGTCAGAAACACAGGTACCAGGTATAACTTCAGAAACACAAGTCAGGGAAACAGTGTCAGAAACATTTGAGACAGAAACAGTATCAGAAACACCATACCAGGAAACAGTCTGGAAAATAGAGGACCAGGGAACAATGCCAGAAACAGAAGAACAAGGTACAGATTCAGAAACACAGCATTTGGAAACACTACAAGAAACACAGAACCAGGAAGCAGTCACAAAAACACAGGTACCAGAAACAATGTCCAAAACACTGGACAGGGACTCAGCGGTAGAAACACAAGGCAGAAAAGAGATGTTAGAAACATACATTTTGGAAACAGTGTCAGAAACACAGGATGCAGAAGCAATATCCAAAACACAGGACATGGAAGCAGTACCCAAAATACTGGACCCAAAGGCAGTGTCCAAAACTGTGGACCCGGCGACAGTATCCAAAATACAAGGCCCAGAAACAGTGTCTGAAGCACAAGACCTAGAAACAGCATCAGAAACACGAGACCTAGAAACAGCATCAGAAACACAAGACCTAGAAACAGTGTCAGAAACGCAAGACGTGCAAACAATGTCAGAAACACAAGAACTGCAAACAGTTTCAGAAACACAGGTGCCCGGTATAATTTCAGAAACACAGGACAGGGAAACAGTGTCAGAAACTTTTGAGACAGAAACAGTGTCAGAAACACAAGACCAGGAAACAGTCACAAAAACACAGGTACCAGAGACAATGTCCAAAACACAGGACAGGGAATCAGTGGTAGAAACACAAGACAGAAAAGTGATGTTAGAAGCATACATTTTGGAAACAGTGTCAGAAACAGAAGACCTAGAAACAGTGTCAGAAACAGAAGACCTAGAAACAGTGTCAGAAACACTAGACCAAGAAACAGTGTCTGAAACACAAGACCTAGAAACAGTGCCTGGAATACAAGACTTGAAAACAGTGTCAGAAACACAGGACCTGGAGACAATGTCCCAAATACTGGACCCGGAGACAGTATCCAAAACACATGACCTAGAAACAGCATTAGAAACACAAAACCTAGATACAGTGTCAGAAACACAAGACCTAGAAACAGTGTCAGAAACACAAGACCTAGAAACAGTGCCTGAAACACAATACCTGCAAACAGTGTCTGAAACACTAGACCTAGAATCAGTGCCTGAAACACAATACCTGCAAACAGTGTCTGAAACACTAGACCTAGAAACAGTGCCTGAAACACAAGACCAGCAAACAGTTTCAGAAACACAAGACCTAGAAACAGTGTACAAGGTACATTTGGAAACACTACAAGAAACACAGAACCAGGAAGCAGTCGCAAAAACACAGGTACCAGAAACAATGTCCAAAACACTGGACAGGGACTCAGCGGTAGAAACACAAGGCAGAAAAGAGATGTTAGAAACATACATTTTGGAAACAGTGTCAGAAACACAGGATTCAGAAGCAGTATCCAAAACACAGGACATGGAAGCAGTACCCAAAATACTGGACCCAGAGACAGTGTCCAAAACTGTGCACCCGGCGACAGTATCCAAAAAACAAGGCCCAGAAACAGTGTCTGAAGCACAAGACCTAGAAACAGTGTCAGAAACACGTGACCTAGAAACAGCATCAGAAACACGAGACCTAGAATCAGTGTCAGAAACACGAGACCTAGAAACAGTGTCAGAAACACAAGACCTACAAACAGTGTCAGAAACGCAAGACCTACAAACAGTGTCAGAAACTGAAGACCTAGAAACAGTGTCAGAAACACAAAGCCCAGAAACAGTGTCTGAAGCACAAGACCGACAAACAGTGTCAGAAACACGTGACCTAGAATCAGTGTCAGAAACACGTGACCTAGAAACAGCATCAGAAACACGAGACCTAGAATCAGTGTCAGAAACACGAGACCTAGAAACAGTGTCAGAAACACGAGACCTACAAACAGCATCAGAAACACGAGACCTAGAATCAGTGTCAGAAACACGAGACCTACAAACAGCATCAGAAACACGAGACCTAGAAACAGTGTCAGAAACTGAAGACCTAGAAACAGTGTCAGAAACACAAAGCCCAGAAACAGTGTCAGAAGCACAAGACCGACAAACAGTGTCAGAAACACGTGACCTAGAATCAGTGTCAGAAACACGAGACCTACAAACAGTGTCAGAAACACAAGACCTACAAAAAGTGTCAGAAACACAAGATCTACAAACAGTGTCAGAAACACAAAGCCCAGAAACAGTGTCTGAAGCACAAGACCGACAAACAGTGTCAGAAACACAAGACCGACAAACAGTGTCAGAAGCGCAAGATCTACAAGCAGTGTCAGAAACACAAGACAGAGAAACTGTGCCTGAAATACAGGACTCAGAAATAATTTCAGAAGTGGATATCACAGGAACAGTGACAGAAATAAACACCTCAGAAATATTGTCAAAAACACAAAACCCAGCAACGGTGTCAGAAATACAGGCGAGGGAAACAGTGTCAGAAACACAGGATCCACAAACAGATTCAGAAACACAGGTACCAGGGATAGTGTCAGAAACACGCAACCTGGAAAGAGTGTCAGAAACACAGGAACCAGCGACAGTATCAGAAACAAATGACCCAGAAACAGTGTCAGAAAAACAGTACAGGGACAGAGCGTCAGACACACTGGGCCCGGAAACAGTGTCAGGAACACTGGGCCCGGAAACAGTGTTAGACACACTGGGCCCTGAAACAGTGTCAGACACACTGGGCCCTGAAACAGTGTCAGACACACTGGGCTCGGAAACAGTGTCAGACACACTGGGCCTGGAAACAGTGTCAGACACACTGGGCCCGGAAACAGTGTCAGACACAATGGGCCCGGAAACAGTGTCAGGAACTCTGGGCCCGGAAACAGTGTCAGACACAATGGGCCCGGAAACAGTGTCAGACACACTGGGCCTGGAAACAGTGTCAGACACACTGGGCCCTGAAACAGTGTCAGACACACTGGGCCCGGAAACAGTGTCAGAAACACTGGGCCTGGAAACAGTGTCAGACACACTGGGCCCGGAAACAGTGTCAGAAACACTGGGCCCGGAAACAGTGTCAGAAACAATGGGCCTGGAAACAGTGTCAGGAACACTGGGCCCTGAAACAGTGTCAGAAACACTGGGCCTAGAAACTGTGTCAGAAACACAGGGACTGGAAACAGTGTCAGAAACACTGGGCCCGGAAACAGTGTCAGAAACAATGGGCCTGGAAACAGTGTCAGGAACACTGGGCCCGGAAACAGTGTCAGGAACACTGGGCCTGGAAACAGTGTCAGAAACACTGGGCCTGGAAACAGTGTCAGACACACTGGGCCTGGAAACAGTGTCAGAAACAATGGGCCTGGAAACAGTGTCAGACACACTGGGCCTGGAAACAGTGTCAGATACACTGGGCCTGGAAACAGTGTCAGACACACTGTGCCCAGAAACAGTGTCAGACACACTGGGCCTAGAAACTGTGTCAGAAACACAGGGACTGGAAACAGTGTCAGACACACTGGGACTGGAAACGGTGTCAGACACACTGGGCCTGGAAACAGTGTCAGACACACTGGGCCCGGAAACAGTGTCAGAAACACAGGGCCCGGAAACAGTGTCAGACACACTGGGCCTGGAAACAGTGTCAGACACACTGGGCCTGGAAACAGTGTCAGAAACAATGGGCCTGGAAACAGTGTCAGACACACTGGGCCCTGAAACAGTGTCAGAAACACTGGGCCTAGAAACTGTGTCAGAAACACAGGGCCTGGAAACAGTGTCAGACACACTGGGACTGGAAACGGTGTCAGACACACTGGGCCCGGAAACAGTGTCAGACACACTGGGCCTGGAAACAGTGTCAGACACACTGGGCCCGGAAACAGTGTCAGACACACTGGGCCTGGAAACAGTGTCAGACACACTGGGCCTGGAAACAGTGTCAGACACACTGGGCCCGGAAACAGTGTCAGACACACTGGGCCTGGAAACAGTGTCAGAAACACTGGGCCCGGAAACAGTGTCAGACACACTGGGCCCGGAAACAGTGTCAGACACACTGGGCCTGGAAAGAGTTTCAGAAATACTGGACCTGGAAACAGTGTCAGGAACACTGGGCCCTGAAACAGTGTCAGACACACTGGACCCGGAAACAGTGTCAGACACACTGGGCCTGGAAACAGTGTCAAACACACTGGGCCCGGAAACAGTGTCCGACACACTGGGCCGGGAAACAGTGTCAGACACACTGGGCCTGGAAACAGTTTCAGAAATACTGGGCCTGGAAACATTGTCAGACACACTGGGCCTGGAAACAGTGTCAGGAACACTGGGCCCGGAAACAGTGTCAGACACACTGGGCCTGGAAACAGTGTCAGACACACTGGGCCCGGAGACAGTGTTCGAAACACTGGGACCGGAAACAGTGTCAGACACACTGAGCCTGGAAACAGTGTCAGGAACACTGGGCCTGGAAACAGTGTCAGACACACTGGGCCTGGAAACAGTGTCAGGCACACTGGGCCCGGAAACAGTGTCAGACACACTGGGCCTGGAAACAGTGTCAGACACACTGGGCCTGGAAACAGTTTCAGAAACACTGGGCCCGGAAACAGTGTCAGACACACTGGGCCTGGAAACAGTTTCAGAAACACTGGGCCTGGAAACAGTGTCAGACACACTGGGCCCGGAAACAGTGTCAGACACAGTGGGCCTGGAAACAGTGTCAGACACACTGGGCCCGGAAACAGTGTCAGACACACTGGGCCCGGAAACAGTGTCAGACACACTGGGCCTGGAAACAGTGTCAGACACACTGGGCCCTGAAACAGTGTCAGACACACTGGGCCTGGAAACAGTGTCAGACACACTGGGCCTGGAAACAGTGTCAGACACACTGGGCCCGGAAACAGTGTCAGAAACACTGGGACCGGAAACAGTGTCAGACACACTGGGCCTTGAAACAGTGTCAGACACACTGGGCCTGGAAACAGTGTCCGACACACTGGGCCTGGAAACAGTTTCAGAAATACTGGGCCTGGAAACATTGTCAGACACACTGGGCCTGGAAACAGTGTCAGACACACTGGGCCTGGAACCAGTTTCAGAAATACTGGGCCTGGAAACATTGTCAGACACACTGGGCCCGGAAACAGTGTCAGACACACTGGGCCTGGAAACAGTGTCAGACACACTAGGCCTGGAAACTGTGTCAGACACACTGGGCCTGGAAACAGTGTCAGACACACTGGGCCTGGAAACAGTGTCAGACACACTGGGCCTGGAACCAGTTTCAGAAATACTGGGCCTGGAAACATTGTCAGACACACTGGGCCCGGAGACAGTGTTCGAAACACTGGGCCTGGAAACAGTGTCAGACACACTGGGCCCAGAAACAGTGTCAGACACACTGGGCCTGGAAACAGTGTCAGACACACTGGGCCCGGAAACAGTGTCAGACACACTGGGCCTGGAAACAGTGTCAGAAACACTGGGCCTGGAAACAGTGTCAGAAACACTGGGCCCAGAAACAGTGTCAGACACACTGGGCCTGGAAACAGTGTCCGACACACTGGGCCGGGAAACAGTGTCAGACACACTGGGCCTGGAAACAGTGTCAGACACACTGGGCCTGGAAACAGTGTCAGAAACACTGGGCCTGGAAACAGTGTCAGAAACACTGGGCCCAGAAACAGTGTCAGACACACTGGGCCTGGAAACAGTGTCCGACACACTGGGCCGGGAAACAGTGTCAGACACACTGGGCCTGGAAACAGTGTCAGACACACTGGGCCTGGAAACAGTGTCCGACACACTGGGCCGGGAAACAGTGTCAGACACACTGGGCCTGGAAACAGTTTCAGAAATACTGGACCTGGAAACAGTGTCAGACACACTGGGCCTGGAAACAGTGTCAGGAACACTGGGCCTGGAAACAGTGTCAGACACACTGGGCCTGGAAACAGTGTCAGAAACACTGGGTCTGGAAACAGTGTCAAACACACTGGGCCTGGAAACAGTTTCAGAAATACTGGGCATGGAAACATTGTCAGACACACTGGGCCTGGAAACAGTGTCAGACACACTGGGCCCGGAACCAGTGTCAGAAACACTGGGCCTGGAAACAGTGTCAGACACACTGGGCCTGGAAACAGTGTCAGACACACTGGGCCCGGAAACAGTGTCAGAAATACTGGGCCTGGAAACATTGTTAGACACACTGGGCCTGGAAACAGTGTCAGAAACACTGGGCCCGGAAACAGTGTCAGACACACTGGGCCTGGAAACAGTGTCAGGCACACTGGGCCTGGAAACAGTGTCAGACACACTGGGCCCGGAAACAGTTTCAGAAATACTGGGCCTGGAAACATTGTCAGACACACTGGGCCTGGAAACAGTGTCAGACACACTGGGCCCGGAGACAGTGTTCGAAACACTGGGCCTGGAAACAGTGTCAGACACGCTGGGCCTTGAAACAGTGTCAGACACACTGGGCCTGGAAACAGTGTCAGACACACTGGGCCTGGAAACAGTGTCAGACACACTGGGCCCGGAAACAGTGTCAGACACACTGGGCCTGGAAACAGTGTCAGACACACTGGGCCCGGAAACAGTGTCAGACACACTGGGCCTGGAAACAGTTTCAGAAATACTGGGCCTGGAAACAGTGTCAGACACACTGGGCCTGGAAACAGTGTCAGACACACTGGGCCTGGAAACAGTGTCAGAAACACTGGGCCTGGAAACATTGTCAGACACACTGGGCCTGGAAACAATGTCAGCCACGCTGGGCCCGGAAACAGTGTCAGAAACACTGGGCCTGGAAACAGTGTCAGACACACTGGGCCTGGAAACAGTGTCAGGCACACTGGGCCTGGAAACAGTTTCAGAAATACTGGGCCTGGAAACAATTTCAGAAATACTGGGCCTGGAAACATTGTTAGACACAATGGGCCTGGAAACAGTGTCAGACACACTGGGCCCGGAAACAGTGTCAGACACACTGGGCATTGAAACAGTGTCAGACACACTGGACCTGGAAACAGTTTCAGAAATACTGGGCCTGGAAACAGTGTCAGACACACTGGGCCCTGAAACAGTGTCAGACACACTGGGCCTGGAAACAGTGTCAGACACACTGGGCCTGGAAACAGTGTCAGACACACTGGGCCTGGAAACAGTGTCAGAAACACTGGGCCCGGAAACAGTGTCAGACACACTGGGCCTGGAAACAGTTTCAGAAATACTGGGCCTGGAAACATTGTCAGACACACTGGACCTGGAAACAGTGTCAGACATACTGGGCCTAGAATCAGTGTCAGACACACTGGGCCCGGAGACAGTGTTCGAAACACTGGGCCTGGAAACAGTGTCAGACACACTGGGCCCGGAAACAGTGTCAGACACACTGGGCCTGGAAACAGTGTCAGACACACTGGGCCCGGAAACAGTGTCAGACACACTGGGCCTGGAAACAGTGTCAGACACACTGGGCCTGGAAACAGTGTCAGACACACTGGGCCCTGAAACAGTGTCAGGAACACTGGGCCTGGAAACCGTGTCAGAAACACGGGGTTCGGAAACAGTGTCAGACACACTGGGCCTGGAAACAGTGTCAGAAACACTGGGTTCGGAAACAGTGCCAGACACACTGGGCCTGGAATCAGCGTTAGGAACACTGGGCCTGGAAACAGTGTCAGACACACTGGGCCTGGAAACAGTGTCAGGAACACTGGGCCCTGAAACAGTGTCAGATACACTGGGCCTGGAAACAGTTTCAGAAATACTGGACCTGGAAACATTGTCAGACACACTGGGCCTGGAAACAGTGTCAGACACACTGGGCCTGGAAACATTGTCAGACACACTGGGCCTGGAAACAGTGTCAGACACACTGGGCCCGGAAACAGTGTCAGACACACTGGGCCTGGAAACAGTGTCAGACACACTGGGCCCGGAAACAGTGTCAGACACACTGGGCCTGGAACCAGTGTCAGACACACTGGGCCAGGAAACAGTGACAGACACACTGGGCCAGGAAACAGTGTCAGACACACTGGGCCTGGAAACCTTGTCAGACACACTGGGCCTGGAAACAGTGTCAGGAACACTTGGCCCGGAAACAGTGTCAGACACACTGGGCCTGGAAACAGTGTCAGACACACTGGGCCTGGAAACAGTGTCAGACACACTAGGCCTGGAAACAGTGTCAGACACACTGGGCCCTGAAACAGTGTCAGACACACTGGGCCCTGAAACAGTGTCAGACACACTGGGCCTGGAAACAGTGTCAGACACACTGGGCCCTGAAACAGTGTCAGACACACTGGGCCTGGAAACAGTGTCAGACACACTGGGCCCGGAAACAGTGTCAGACACACTGGGCCTGGAAACAGTGTCAGAAACACCTTGCCTGGAAACAGTGTCAGAAACACTGGGTTCGGAAACAGTGTCAGACACACTGGGCCTGGAAACGGTGTCAGAAACACTGGGCCTGGAAATGGTGTCAGACACACTGGGCCTGGAAACAGTGTCAGACACACTGGGCCCGGAAACAGTGTCAGACACACTGGGCCTGGAAACAGTGTCAGACACACTGGGCCCTGAAATAGTGTCAGACACACTGGGCCCTGAAACAGTGTCAGACACACTGGGCCCGGAAACAGTGTCAGACACACTGGGCCTGGGAACAGTGTCAGGAACACTGGGCCCGGAAACAGTGTCAGACACACTGGGCCTGGGAACAGTGTCAGGAACACTGGGCCTGGAAACATTGTCACACACACTGGGCCCAGAAACAGTGTCAGAAACACTGGGCCCGGAAACAGTGTCAGACACACTGGGCCAGGAAACACTGTCAGACACACTGGGCCTGGAAACAGTGTCAGACACACTGGGCCCAGAAACAGTGTCAGACACACTGGGCCCGGAAACAGTGTCAGACACACTGGGCCTGGAAACAGTGTCAGGAACACTGGGCCTGGAAACAGTGTCAGACACACTGGGCCTGGAAACAGTGTCAGACACACTGGGCCCGGAAACAGTGTCAGGAACACTGGGCCCGGAAACAGTGTCAGGAACACTGGGCCTGGAAACAGTGTCAGGAACACTGGGCCTGGAAACTGTGTCAGACACACTGGGCCCGGAAACAGTGTCAGACACACTGGGCCCGGAAACAGTGTCAGACACACTGGGCCTGGAAACAGTGTCAGAAACACTGGGCCTGGAAACAGTGTCAGAAACACTGGGCCCTGAAACAGTGTCAGACACACTGGGCCCGGAAACAGTGTCAGACACACTGGTACTGGAAACGGTGTCAGAAACACTGGGCCTGGAAATGGTGTCAGACACACTGGGCCTGGAAACAGTGTCAGACACACTGGGCCCGGAAACAGTGTCAGACACACTGGGCCTGGAAACAGTGTCAGACACACTGGGCCCTGAAATAGTGTCAGACACACTGGGCCCTGAAACAGTGTCAGACACACTGGGCCCGGAAACAGTGTCAGACACACTGGGCCTGGGAACAGTGTCAGGAACACTGGGCCCGGAAACAGTGTCAGACACACTGGGCCTGGGAACAGTGTCAGGAACACTGGGCCTGGAAACATTGTCACACACACTGGGCCCAGAAACAGTGTCAGAAACACTGGGCCCGGAAACAGTGTCAGACACACTGGGCCAGGAAACACTGTCAGACACACTGGGCCTGGAAACAGTGTCAGACACACTGGGCCCAGAAACAGTGTCAGACACACTGGGCCCGGAAACAGTGTCAGACACACTGGGCCTGGAAACAGTGTCAGGAACACTGGGCCTGGAAACAGTGTCAGACACACTGGGCCTGGAAACAGTGTCAGACACACTGGGCCCGGAAACAGTGTCAGACACACTGGGCCCGGAAACAGTGTCAGGAACACTGGGCCCGGAAACAGTGTCAGGAACACTGGGCCTGGAAACAGTGTCAGGAACACTGGGCCTGGAAACTGTGTCAGACACACTGGGCCCGGAAACAGTGTCAGACACACTGGGCCCGGAAACAGTGTCAGACACACTGGGCCTGGAAACAGTGTCAGACACACTGGGCCCGGAAACAGTGTCAGACACACTGGGCCCGGAAACAGTGTCAGACACACTGGGCCCGGAAACAGTGTCAGACACACTGGGCTCGGAAACAGTGTCAGACACACTGGGCCCGGAAACAGTTTCAGACACACTGGGCCCGGAAACATTGTCAGGAACTCTGGGCTTGGAAACAGTGTTCAAAACATTGGGCCCAGAAACAGTGTCAGATACACTGGGCCCGGGAGCAGTGTTCGAAACACTGGGCCCGGAAACAGTGTCAGACACACTGGGCCTGGAAACAGTGTCAGACACTCTGGGCCCGGAAACAGTGTCAGAAACACTGGGCCCTGAAACAGTGTCAGACACACTGGGCCCGGAAACAGTGTCAGAAACACTGGGCCTGGAAACAGTTTCAGAAATACTGGGCCTGGAAACAGTGTCAGACACACTGAGCCTGGAAACAGTGTCAGACACACTGGGCCCGGAAACAGTGTCAGACACACTGGGCCCTGAAACAGTGTCAGACACACTGGGCCTGGAAACAGTGTCAGGAACACTGGGCCCAGAAACAGTGTCAGACACACTGAGCCTGGAAACAGTGTCAGACACACTGAGCCTGGAAACAGTGTCAGGAACTCTGGGCTTGGAAACAGTGTCAGAAACACTGGGCCTGGAAACAGTGTCAGATACACTGGGCCTGGAAACAGTGTCAGAAACACTGTGCCCAGAAACAGTGTCAGAAACACTGTGCCCAGAAACAGTGTCAGATACACTGGGCCCGGGAGCAGTGTTCGAAACACTGGGCCTGGAAACAGTGTCAGACACACTGGGCCTGGAAACAGTGTTCGAAAGACTGGGCCTGGAAACAGTGTCAGGAACACTGGGCCTGGAAACAGTGTCAGGAACACTGGGCCTGGAAACAGTGTCAGGAACACTGGGCCTGGAAACAGTGTCAGGAACACTGGGCCTGGAAACAGTGTCAGACACACTGGGCCTGGAAACAGTGTCAGGCACACTGGGCCCAGAAACAGTGTCCGACACACTGGGCCTGGAAACAGTGTCGGACACACTGGGCCCGGAAACAGTGTCCGACACACTGGGCCTGGAAACCTTGTCAGGCACACTGGGCCCGGAAACAGTGTCAGACACACTGGGCCTGGAAACAGTGTCAGAAACACTGGGCCTGGAAACAGTGTCAGACACACTGGGCCTGGAAACAGTGTCCGACACACTGGGCCTGGAAACCTTGTCAGGCACACTGGGCCCGGAAACAGTGTCAGACACACTGGGCCTGGAAACAGTGTCAGAGACACTGGGCCTGGAAACAGTGTCAGAAACACTGGGCCTGGAAACAGTGTCAGACACACTGGGCCTGGAAACAGTGTCAGACACACTGGGCCTGGAAACAGTGTCAGACACACTGGGCCTGGAAACAGTGTCAGACACACTGGGCCTGGAAACAGTGTCAGACACACTGGACCCGGAAACAGTGTCAGACACACTGGGCCTGGAAACAGTGTCAGACACACTGGGCCCGGAAACAGTGTCAGAAACACTGGGCCTGGAAACAGTGTCAGAAACACTGGGCCCTGAAACAGTGTCAGAAACACTGGGCCTGGAAACAGTGTCAGACACACTGGGCCCGGAAACAGTGTCAGGAACACTGGGCCCTGAAACAGTGTCAGAAACACTGGGCCTGGAAACAGTGTCAGACACTCTGGGCCTGGAAACAGTGTCAGAAACACTGGGCCTGGAAACAGTGTCAGACACACTGGGCCTGGAAACAGTGTCAAACACACTGGGCCCGGAAACAGTGTCAGGAACACTGGGCCTGGAAACAGTGTCAGACACAGTGGGCCCGGAAACAGTGTCAGACACACTGGGCCCGGAAACAGTGTCAGACACACTGGGCCCGGAAACAGCGTTAGAAACACTGGGCCCGGAAACAGTGTCAGACACACTGGGCCCGGAAAAAGATTTGGAAACACAGCACCCAGATCCAGCGCTGGAAACAGAGGACAGGGAAACAGCAACAGAACCACAGGATATGGAAACACAGTCAGAAACACAGGACAGGGAAACAATGTCATATGCCCAGGACCTAGAAACAGTGTCAGGAACAGAGGACCCAGAAACAGTGTCAGAAACACAAGTCAGGGAAACAGTGTCGGAAACACAGATTCCTGAAACTCTCTCAATACTACAGGACGCAAAGATATGGTCAGAAACACAGGACCCAGAAAGAGTGTCAGAAACACAGAATAGGGAAACCGTGTTAGAAACACAGATCCTAGAAACACTGTCAAGCATACATAAGCCAGACACAATGACAAAAACACAAGACAGCAAAACAGTGTTAGAAATACAGGTCATGGAAACAGTGTTTGAAACACAGGATGGGGTGACCCTGTCAGAAATTAAGGACAGGCAAAAAGCGTCTGAAACACAGGACCTGTCGGAAACACAGGGTGGGGGAAAAGTGTCGGAAACACAGGACAGTGAAACCAGAATAAAGTTACAGGACCCAATAACAGTGGCAGAAACACAGGACAGGATTTTTTTGGCCGAAACACAGTACAAAGATCCTCGTCTAGAAACAAGACACACTGTGCCAGAAACACAGGACAAGGAGACAGTGGTAGAAACCGAGCACACACGTCTTGGGTCAGAAACAGAGTATGTGGAAACAATGGTAGAAACACAGAACAAGGTTACTGGGCCAGAAGCAGACGGCATACCAGAAGAGGAAAAATCATTGGTCAGAGAAACATTGGTCAAAATGCAGGACAAGGAGGCAGTGTTAGAAACACTCAACAGGAAACCTGGGATAGAAACACAGAACAGGAAGGCCGTGTTAGAAACACAAGACATGGAGACAGTGGTAGAAATACAGGATAGAGAGACAGTGGTAGAAACACAGGATGGGGTGAAAGTGGTAGAAACGCAGGATGGGGAGAGAGTGGTAGAAATGCAGGATGGGGAGAGAGTGGTAGAAATACAGGAGGGGGAGAGAGTGGTAGAAACACAGGAGGGGGAAAGAGTGGTAGAAATACAGGAGGGGGAGAGAGTGGCAGAAACACAGGACATGGAGAGAGTGGTGGAAACACAGGTTGGGAAGAAAGTGGTAGAAACACAGGAAAGGGAGAGAGTGGCAGAAACACAGGTCAGGGACATAATGGTAGAAACGCATGGCAGGAAAGCTGTGATACAAGCACAAGATGGGGAGGCAGTAGCCGAAACATTCAACAGGGAGCCTGAGCAAGAATCAGAAGGCAGAGATGGAGAATCAGAAACAGACGTCAGAAAAATATTGGGAGAAACAGAAGACAGAAAAAAGAGGGATGATTGGTTCAAAACACAGAACAAAGAGCCGAGGATAACAACAACAGATGGCCAGGAAACTCTAAAATCACAGAATGTGAAGGATATGGGAAAAACACAGGCCAGGGTGGCAGTGAGGGACACACAAGACTGGGAGGAGGTGGTGGAAACACAGAACATGCAGGAAGTGGTGGAAACACAGGACTGGGAGGCAATGGTGGAAATACAGGACTGGGAGGCAGGGATACAAACATGGGAGAGTGAGGCAGTGCTAGAATCACAAGATAGGAAAACAGATATAGAAGATATTGTACAAACACAGGACAGGCAGGCAGTAGTAGAAACACAGGGCAGCCAGGCAGAAATTCTGGACCAGGAGACAATAATAGCAACACATGGCATAGAGGCAATGGTAGGAACACAAGACAGGGAGAAAGTGTCAGACATAAAGGGTAGGAAGACAGGGGTAGAAACACGGGAGAGCATGGCAATGTTGGGAACACAGGACGGTGAGGCAGTGTTGGGAACACAGGACAGTGAGGCAGTGGTGGGAACGCAGGACAGCGTGGCAGCCTTGGGAACACAGGATGACGAGGCAGTGTTGGGAACACAGGGTAGTGTGGCAGTGTTGGGAACACAGGACGACGAGGCAGTGTTGGGAACACAGGACAGTGCGGCAGTGGTGGGAACGCAGGACAGCGAAGCAGTGTTGGGAACACAGGACAGTGAGGCAGTGGGAGGAACACAGGATAGTGTGGCAGTGTTGGGAACACAGGACAGTGTGGCAGTGGTGGGAACACAGGACAGCGTGGCAGTGGTGGGAACACAGGACAGTGAGGCAGTGTTGGGAACACAGGACAGCGGGGCAGTGTTGGGAACACAGGACAGTGCGGCAGTGGTGGGAACGCAGGACAGCGAAGCAGTGTTGGGAACACAGGACAGTGAGGCAGTGGGAGGAACACAGGATAGTGTGGCAGTGTTGGGAACACAGGACTGCGAGGCAGTGTTGGGAACACAGGACAGTGAGTCAGTGCTGAGAACACAGGACAGCGAAGCAGTGTTGGGAACACAGGACAGTGAAGCAGTTTTGGGAACACAGGATAGCATGGCAGTATTGGGAACACAGGACAGCGAAGCAGTGTTGGGAACACAGGACAGCAAAGCAGTGTTGGGAACACAGGCCAGCGTGGCAGTGTTGGGAACACAGGACAGCGAAGCAGTGTTGGGAACACAGGACAGCGAAGCAGTGTTGGGAATACAGGACAGCGTGGCAGTGTTAGGAACACAGGACAGTGAGGCAGTGTTGGGAACACAGGACAGCGTGGCAGTGTTGAGAACACATGACAGTGAGGCAGTGTTGGGAACACAGGACA
Organism: Scyliorhinus canicula; assembly: GCF_902713615.1. NCBI lineage: Eukaryota > Metazoa > Chordata > Chondrichthyes > Carcharhiniformes > Scyliorhinidae > Scyliorhinus > Scyliorhinus canicula. The sequence goes on from NC_052149.1 coordinate 3,035,610, forward strand.
GCGTGGCAGTGGTGGGAATGCAGGACAGCGAAGCAGTGTTGGGAACACAGGACAGTGAAGCAGTGTTGGGAACACAGGACAGCGTGGCAGTGGTGGGAACACAGGACAGCGTGGCAGTGGTGGGAACACAGGACAGTGAGGCAGTGTTGGGAACACAGAACAGCGAGGCAGTTTTGGGAACACAGGACAGTGTGGCAGTGTTGGGAACACAGGACAGCAAGGCAGTGTTGAGAACACAGGACAGCGAGGCAGTGGTGGGAGCACAGGACAGCGAGGCAGTGTTGGGAACAGAGGACAGCAAGGCAGTTTTGGGAACACAGGACAGTGTGGCAGTGTTGGGAACACAGGACAGCAAGGCAGTGTTGAGAACACAGGACAGCGAGGCAGTGGTGGGAGCACAGGACAGCGAGGCAGTGTTGGGAACAGAGGACAGCAAGGCAGTTTTGAGAACACAGGACAGTGAGGCAGTGTTGGGAACACAGGACAGCGAGGCAGTATTGGGAACAGAGGACAGCGTGGCAGTGGGAAAAACACTGGATGGAGAGACGATGTTAGAAATACAGGTCAGGGAGGTTGTGGCAGAATCACAAGACATGGAGCGTATAGTAGAAATACTGAACAGGGAGACATTGATGGAAATTCAGGAACAGGTGATAGTGGCAGCAGTACAAGACAGGGTGACGTTGATGGAAACACAGGACAGGGAGACATTGATGGAAATACAGGACAGGGAAACATTGATGGAAACACAGGACAGGGAGACATTTATGGAAATACAGGGCAGAGAGAGGTTGATGGAAACACAGGACAGGGAGACATTGATGGAAACACAGGACAGGGAGACGTTGATGGAAACACAAGGAAGCAAGATGTTGATGGAAACACAGGACAGGGAGACATTGATGGAAATACAGGGCAGGGAGACGTTGATGGAAACACAGGACAGGGAGACATTGATGGAAATACAGGACAGGGAGACATTGATGGAAACACAGGGAAGCGAGATGTTGATGGAAACACAGGACAGGGAGACATTGATGGAAATACAGGGCAGGGAGACGTTGATGGAAACACAGGACAGGGAGATATTGATGGAAACACAGGGCAGGGAGACGTTGATGGAAACACAGGACAGGGAGACAGTGAAGGAAACGCAGGGCAGGGAGACAGTGAAGAAAACGCAGGACAGGGAGACAGTGAAGGAAACGCAGGACAGGGAGACAGTGAAGGAAACGCAGGACAGGGTGGCCATGGATAGGATGCAGAATTCCCGTACAGCTCAGAGAATCGGAAACCAGGAAGGAATGGAAGAAATCCAGGATGCAGAGTCTTTGAGCGGTTTGGATGTGCGAACGACAAATGGAGAGGTAGCTGCAGAAAACCCCACCAACGAGACTGCTACCAGCATCGACATTCCCGCAGAGCGGCCTCGGGACCATTGGAATATCCTGGATACGGACGCAGTTATCCCTGAAGCTTTGATCTGCAGAAATGTATCAGATGGAGCAATGAGAAACCCGGAATGTGAGACCGAGAGGGATAGCGTTCCAGGAGCTGTTGGTGAGAAATCTTCCCCATCGTTGTCGGTCAGTGGGAGAGACACGGCAACAACTTTCAAGCAGCGCCCTGGAGCAGGATTGGCCAACATCCTTCCCAAAGGAAAAGGGAGCTCGGATGGCTCACATTTGATTTGTGTGATTCCTGCGGCCCAGGGGGAGGACGGTGTCAGTGTTTTTGGTTTATTGGCAGAGCCAGGGATTGATAGTGAGCAGCATCCGACAACACTGGGGAAACGGAATCTAACCTGACCACCAGGGGAGCTCCCCCACTGACAGCGATGGTACGTACAAACAGCTTACCACTTCATGTAATACAGTGCCAAACATTTCTATACTCTTCCCAGGCAGCGCAACTCTGAGAGAGGAGAAAAAGGATTGGTAACGACAAATGTACAGTCAGAACCAGGGGAATGTACAACAGGGACAAATGGCCGAGTAACTAAATACATACTTTGGTTCTGTCTTCACAAATAAGGACAGAAATCAGATCCCAGAAATGTTGGGGACTGCAGGGTTTAGTGAGAGGGAGGAACTGAAGGAAATCACTAGAGAAATGGTGTTGGGGAAATTGATGGGATTGAAGGCTGTTGAATCTCCAGGGCTTCAGAATCTACATCCCAGGGTACTGAAGGAAGTGGCCTGAGAAATAGTGGAGACATTGGTGGTCATCTTCCAGGTTTCTATAGATTCTGGAACAGTTCCTGCAGATTGGAGGGCAGCTAATGTCACTCCACTATTTAAAAGGGAGGTAGAGAGAAAACAGGGAATTATAGAGCAGTCAGCCTGACGTCGATAGTGGGGAAATTCTAGAATCCATTGTCAAAGATGTTATAGCTGAGCAGTTAGAAAGCAGTGCCAGGATTGGACAGAGTCAGCATGGATTTATGAAGGGGAAATCATGCTTGACAAATCTACTGGGATTCTTCGAGGATGTAACTAGTAGAGTTGATGAGGGGGAGCCAGTGGATGTGGTATATTTGGACTTTCAGAAGGCTTTCGACAAAGTTACATTTCATAGAATTTTACAGTGCAGAAGCAGGCCATTCGGCCCATCGAGTCTACACTGGCCCTTAGAAAGAGCACCATACCCAAGCCCCTACCTTCACCCTATCCCCATAACCCAGAAACCCCACCTAACACTAAGGGCAATTTTGGACACTAAGGGGCAATTTATCATGGCCAATCCACCTAACCTGCTTTGGACTGTGGGAGGAAACCGGAGCACCCGGAGGAAACCCACGCACACACGGGGAGAGCGTGCAGACTCCTAAAAGAGATTAGCGTGTAAAATTAAAGCACATAGGATTAGTGGTAGTGTATTGAGATGGATAGAAATCTGGTTGGCAGACAGGAAACAAAGAGTAGGAATTAATGGGTCAAATGGCAGGCAGTGACTAGTGGGGTACCATAGGGATCGGTGCTGGGACCCCAACTGTTCACATTATATATTAATGATTTGGATGAGGGAACAAAATGTAATATCTCCAAATTTGAAGATGACACAAAGTTGGGTGGGAGGGTGAGCTGTGAGGAGGATGCAGAGATGCTTCACTGTCATTTGGACAAGTTGAGTGAGTGGGTAAATGAATGGTAGATGCGGTATAATTTGGATAAATGTGAGGTTATCCACTTTGGTAGCAAAAACAGGAGGGCAGATTATTATCAGGTTATAGATTAAGAGAGGGGAATGTGCAACACGACGTGTGTGTCCTCGTACACCAGTCACTGATGGTAAGCCTGCAGGTGCAGCAGGTGGTAAAGAAAACAGATAGTATGTTAGCCTTTATTGAGAGAGGATGTGAGCACAGAATATTATCTGCAGTTTTAGTCTCCTTATCTGTGGAAGGATTTAAAAAAATATTCATTCACAGGATGTCGCCATCGCTGGTTGATGCGACCACCAATTCACACGAAACGAAGAGTAGAAGTGAACAGTGGTTTTAATCAGCTAGATCTGTGCCTGCCTGCGACTGCTCTGTACTGAGTGCCGCCTACAGGCTGCAGGTTTATATACCACCCCGAGGGGGCAGAGCCACAGGCGAAGCCCACAAGAGCATCGATATAATACAACACAGTACAGTGGTGAATTGTAATTGCATATGTTCACCACACTGGTTAGGCCTGCATTTATTGCCCATCCCTAGTTGCCCTTCAGAAGGTGGTGGTGAGCTGCCTTCTTGAACCGCTGCAGTCCCTGAGGTGTAGGTACACCCAGTGTGCTGTTAGGGAGGGAGTTCCAGGATTTTGCCCCAGTGACAGTGAAGGAAGGACGATATATTTCCAAGTCAGGGTGGCGAGTGACTTGGAGGGGAACCTTCAGATGGTTGGGTTCCCAGGTCTCTGCTGCTCTTGTCCTTATAATAATAATCCTTATTGCTGTCACAAGTAGGTTTACATTCACACTACGATTACGTTACCGTGAAAAGCCCGAGTCGCCACACTCCGGCGCCTGTTCAGATACACAGAGGGAGAATTCAGAATGTCCAAATTACCTATCAGCATGTCTTTCGGGACTTGTGCGAGGAAACCGGAGCACCCGGAGGAAACCCACGCAGACACGGGGAGAACGTGCAGACTCCGCACAGACAGTGACCCAAGCCGGGAATCGAACCTGGGGCCCTGCCGCTGTGAAGCAACAGTGCGATACACTGTGCTTCCGTGCGGTCCTTCGAGATGTTAGTGGTCGTGGGTTTGGAAGGTGCTTTCTAAGGCGCCTTGGTGAGTTACTGCAGTGCATCTTGTAGATGGGACACACGGCTGCCACTGTTCACTGGTGGTGGAGGGTTTGAATGTTTGTGGAAGGGGAGCAATCAATCGGGGCTGCTTTGTCCTGGATGGTGTTGAGCTTCTTGAGTGTTGTTGGAGCTGCTCTCATCCAGGCAAGTGGAGAGTATTCCATTACAGTGCTGTCTTGTGCCTTGTAGATGGTGGACAGGCTTTGGGGATCAGAGTGTGAGTTACTCGCTGTAGGATTCCTAACCTTTGACCTGCCCTGGTAGCCACAGTATTAATGTGGCTAGTCCAGCTCAGTTTCTGATCAATGGTCACCCCCACGATGTTGATCGTGGGGGATTCAGCGATGGTAACGCCATTGAATGTCAAGGGGCGATGCTTAGATCCTCTCTTGTAGGAGATTGTCATTGCCTGGCACTTGCGTGGCACAAATGTAACTTGCCACTTCTCAGCCCAAAGCCTGGATATTGTCCAGGTCTTGCTGCATTTGGACATGGACTGCTTCATTATCTGAGGAATTGTGAATGGTGCTGAACATTATGCAGTCATCCACAAACATCCCCAGTTCTGACCTTATGTAGAGGGAAGTTCATTGATGAAGCAGCTGTAGGTGGTTGGGCCGAGGACACTACCCTGAGGAACTCCTGCAGTGATGTCCATGTCCTGGAGCGGAGATGATTGACCTCCAACCACCACAATCATCTCCCTTTGTGCCGGGTATGACTCCAACCAGCGGAGTTTTTCCCCGATTCCCATTGACTCCAGTTTAGCTCGGGGTCCTTGATGCCACACTCGGTCAAATGCTGCCTTGATGCCAAAGGCAGTCACTCTCACCTCACCTCTGGCATTCAGCTCTTTTGTCCATGTTTGAACCAAGGCTGTAATGAGGTCAGGAGCTGAGTGACCCTGGGGGAACCCAAACTGAGTGTCCGTGAGCAGGTTATTGCTGAGTAAGTGCTGCTTGATAGCACTTTTGATGACTCCTTCCATCACTTTGCTGATGATGGAGAGTAGACAGGTAGGGCAGCAATTGGCTGGGTTGGATTTGTCCTGTTTCTTGTGTACAGGACACATCTGGGCAATTCCACATTGCCGGGTAGATGCCAGTGTTGTGGCTGTACTGGAACAGCTTGGCTAGGGGTGCGGCTAGTTCTAGAACACAAGTCTTCAGTACTATTGCTGGGATATTGTCAGGGCCCTTAGCCTTTGCAATATCCAGGGCCTTCAGCCATTTCTTGATATCACAGAGTGAATCGTATTGGCTGAAGACTGACATCTGTGATGCTGGGGACCTCCGGGAGAGACCGAGATGGATCATCCACTCGGCACTTCTGGTTGAAGATTATTGCGAATGCCTCAGCCGTGTCTTTTGTACAGTTACACTGGGCTCCTCCATCATTGAGGATGGGGATATTTGTGGAGCCTCCTCCTCCAGTGAGTTGTTTAATTGTCCCACCACCATTCACGGCTGGACGTGGCAGGACTGCAGAGCTTAGATCTGATGCGTTCGTTGTGAGGTAGTCCATTTAGGACAGCGATGAGGAGAAATTTTGTCACCCAGAGTGTGGTCAGCCTGTGGAATTCATTACCACAGGAAGTAGTTGAGGCCAAATTATTGCATGTGTTCACGAAGCAGTTAGATTTGGCCCTTGGGACGAATGGGATCAAAGGAGATGGGGAAAAGTGGGATTAGGCTAATGAGGTGAATGATCAACTCTGATCATAATGAATGGCAGAGCAGGCTCGAAGGGCCGAATGGCCTCCTCCTGATCCTATTTTCTGTGTTTCTATGGTTTAGGTAGTTGCTATTTCAATGAAGAGCAGGAGAGTTCTCCCCAATGTCCTGGGTCATTATTGATTCCTCAGTCGACATTCAGCCATTACCATCGCAGTTTGATAGATCTTCCTCTGAGTAAATTGCTTGGTGTGTTTTCACTGTTACAACAATGACTACGAAATATGTTTCATTGGTTGCAAAGCACACTCGAATGCCTTTTGTCCTCTTTTTCATACTTCCTCTCTCTCTCCTTTCAAAAAACAAGTTTAGAGTACCCAATTCTTTTTTTTCCAATTAAGGGGCAATTTCAGCGTGGCCAATCCACCCACCCTGCACATCTTTGGGTTGTGCAGGTGAGGCCCACGCAGACACGGGAGAATGTGAAAAATCCACACGGACAGGGATCCGGGGCCGGGATCGCCCCTGGGTCCTTGATGCCGCAGACCCAGTGCTAACCACTGCGTCACCGCTCTCTTCCTCTCTCTCTCTCTTTCTATCCATCCTACTTGCTTTCTTTCTCTGTTAACTGCCCTCTGATTTAGCCTGGCCAGCCAATCCATTCGCCGGCTGACCAATCACCTTCCTCCAGCTGGGGGGTGGGGTTGGGGGGGAGGGGGCGGGGGCCCCACTGTGCCAACGCAGTGAAACCCTCTCACAATGTTGTACGTTTCAAGGAGGCCGCCACCCCACATCGACAGAGTATTCGCTCGTCCCACTCAATCTTTTCTCATTGGATACCCCCTCACCGCAGGAGGTCGATTCCTTTGAGGCTGCCGCACATCTGGCCATCTTCACCCTTTGTGGCTCCATTGGTTTTTCAGTATCCACACGTGTACACTCTCACACAGACACACTCACACACACTCACACACACTCACACACACTCACACAGACACACTCACACACACACACTCACAGAGACACACTCACACACACTCACACGACCACCTACACTCACTCACATTCTCTCTTGCGCTCACTCACACATTCACACATTCACACGCACGCAAACACAGGCACACACATTCACCCACACACACAGATTCACACGCACACCCACCCACATGCACTCATTCACACAAGCACTCACACACTCATTTGCACACCCAAAAACACACGCACACACTCACACATTGATTCACACACACGTACAGATACACACCCACACACACGCACAGACACATGCATTAATGTTGCAGATTGAGGAACAAAACAATCAGCAAAAACAAGGGAATTTACAAACTCCAATTAGCGAGCTGGAGGCACCGAGGGAGATTCAGAGCTGGGAGCTAATGCAGCAAAGTCGTGTCCCATCGAAACTCAGCAGCCCAATTAATGGGAACTATATTCGGAATTCAAACTGATTCAGCATTAAGACAGGAAGTGATTTATTCAGCCACAGGCTGAGATTTACACATCAACATTATTTAATATTGTGTATCGGGAGCAAACACTCAGATGGGTGTCACACTGAATAACAACTCACTGACAACAAGGAAATAATCCGAGTAACACTGCCATCCAAATACATTCTATTAAACTGGATATAATAGGGAGATAGATTTGCATTTATATAGCACCAGGATGTCCTGAAAAACATTCCGGCTGATGAAGGATTTTTGAAGAGTGGGCACTGTTGTAATGTGGTAAATCCAACAGTCAATTTACACAGTAAGATCCCAGAAACTTGGCAGAAAGTAATTACAAACCGACCAATTTTCGTTAAGTGATGTTTATTGAGAGCTGATAAAGACCAGGAGAGAGAGAGAGAGTTATCCTGAGAATCAAATTGGTTTAACCAAATCTTTTGGATATTTTACATCGAAATGAGAAGCCAGATGGAGAATTGCTTTAATATCTTATAATGCAGCTCTGACAGTGCAGCACTCCCTCAGCACTGACCCTCTGGCAGGGCTGCACTCCCTCAGCACTGACCCTCTGACAGTGCGGCACTCCCTCAGCACTGACCTTCTGGCAGGGCTGCACTCCCTCAGCACTGACCCTCTGGCAGGGCTGCACACCCTCAGCACTGACCCTCTGGCAGTGCAGCACTCCCTCAGTACTGACCCTCTGACAGTGCGGCACTCCCTCAGTACTGACCCTCTGGCAGGGCTGCACTCCCTCAGCACTGACCCTCTGGCAGGGCTGCACTCCCTCAGCACTGACCCTCTGGCAGGGCTGCACTCCCTCAGCACTGACCCTCTGGCAGTGCAGCACTCCCTCAGTACTGACCCTCTGACAGTGCGGCACTCCCTCAGTACTGACCCTCTGACAGTGCAGCACTCCCTCAGTACTGACCCTCTGACAGTGCAGCACTCCCTCAGTGCTGACCCTCTGACAGTGCGGCACTCCCTCAGTACTGACCCTCTGACAGTGCAGCACTCCCTCAGTACTGCCCCTCTGACAGTGCAGCACTCCCTCAGTACTGACCCTCTGACAGTGCAGCACTCCCTCAGTACTGACCCTCTGACAGTGCAGCACTCCCTCAGTACTGACCCTCTGACAGTGCAGCACTCCCTCAGTACTGACCCTCTGACAGTGCAGCACTCCCTCAGTACTGACCCTCTGACAGTGCGGCACTCCCTCAGTACTGACCCTCTGACAGTGCAGCACTCCCTCAGTACTGACCCTCTGACAGTGCAGCACTCCCTCAGTACTGACCCTCTGACAGTGCGGCACTCCCTCAGTACTGACCCTCTGACAGTGTGGCACTCCCTCAAAACTGACCCTTTGACAGTGCAGCACTCCCTCAGCACTGACCGTCTGACAATGCAGCACTCCCTCAGTACTGACCCTCTGACAGTGCAGCACTCCCTCAGTACTGACCCTCTGACAGTGCAGCACTCCCTCAGTACTGACTCTCTGACAGTGCGGCTCTCCCTCAGCACTGACCCTCTGACAGTGCGGCTCCCTCAGTACTGACCCTCTGACAGTGCGGCTCCCTCACAACTGACCCTCTGACAGTGCAGCACTCCCTCAGTACTGACCCTCTGACAGTGCAGCACTCCCTCAGTACTGACCCTGTGACAGTGCGGCACTCCCTCAGTACTGACCCTCTGACAGTGCAGCACTCCCTCCGTACTGACCCTCGGACAGTTCAGCACTCCCTCAGTACTGACCCTCTGACAGTGCAGCACTCCCTCAGTACTGACCCTCTGACAGTGCAGCATTCCCTCAGTACTGACCCTTTGACAGCGCAGCACTCCCTCAGTACTGACCCTCTGACAGTGCAGCACTCCCTCAGTACTGACCCTCTGACAGTGCAGCACTCCCTCAGCACTGACCCTCTGACAGTGCGGCTCCCTCAGTACTGACCCTCTGACAGTGCGGCTCCCTCAGAACTGACCCTCTGACAGTGCAGCACTCCCTCAGTACTGACCCTCTGACAGTGCAGCACTCCCTCAGCACTGACCCTCTGACAGTGCGGCTCCCTCAGTACTGACCCTCTGACAGTGCGGCTCCCTCAGAACTGACCCTCTGACAGTGCAGCACTCCCTCAGTACTGACCCTCTGACAGTGCAGCACTCCCTCAGTACTGACCCTCTGATAGTGCAGCACTCCCTCAGTACTGACCCTGTGACAGTGCGGCACTCCCTCAGTACTGACCCTCTGACAGTGCAGCACTCCCTCCGTACTGACCCTCGGACAGTTCAGCACTCCCTCAGTACTGACCCTCTGACAGTGCGGCACTCCCTCAGTACTGACCCTCTGACAGTGCGGCATTCCCTCAGTGCTGACCCTCTGACAGTGCGGCACTCCCTCAGTACTGACCCTCTGATAGTGCGGCACTCCCTCAGAGCTGACCCTCTGACAGTGCAGCACTCCCTCAGTACTGACCCTCTGACAGTGCAGCACTCCCTCAGTACTGACCCTCTGACAGTGCAGCACTCCCTCAGTACTGACCCTCTGACAGCGCGGCACTCCCTCAGTACTGACCCTCTGACAGCGCAGCACTCCCTCAGTACTGACCCTCTGACAGTGCAGCACTCCCTCAGTACTGACCCTCTGACAGCGCAGCATTCCCTCAGTACTGACCCTCTGACAGCGCAGCACTCCCTCAGTACTGACCCTCTGACAGTGCAGCACTCCCTCAGTACTGACCCTCTGACAGTGCAGCACTCCCTCAGTACTGACCCTCTGACAGTGCAGCACTCCCTCAGTACTGACCCTCTGACAGTGCAGCACTCCCTCAGTACTGACCCTCTGACAGTGCGGCACTCCCTCAGTACTGACCCTCTGACAGTGCAGCACTCCCTCAGTACTGACCCTCTGACAGTGCGGCGCTCCCTCAGTACTGACCCTCTGACAGTGCAGCACTCCCTCAGCACTGACCCTCTGACAGTGCAGCACTCCCTCAGTACTGACCCTCTGACAGTGCTGCTCTCCCTCAGTACTGACCCTCTGACAGTGCGGCACTCCCTCAGTACTGATCCTCTGACAGTGCAGCACTCCCTCAGTACTGACCCTCTGACAGTGCAGCACTCCCTCGGTACTGACCCTCTGATAGTGCAGCTCTCCCTCAGTACTGACCCTCTGACAGTGCAGCACTCCCTCAGTACTGACTCTCTGACAGTGCAGCACTCCCTCAGTACTGACCCACTGACAGACAATTTAAATTGTGAACAAAATTCCTATCTGATCAAAAAGCTTTTTTTTTTGCAAATTTCCTTGAATCTGTGTCCCTGTGGATACCCTCCCACCTGTCATTGGAAACACCTTCTGTTCACTTACTGTATTTGGACCACTTATAACACCTCGATTAAATCTCCTCTGATTGTTTCTGCTCTCAAGTGAACTATCCTATCCTCTCCAGTCGCTCCACATGACTGAACCTCCTCTCCGTGTCTCAATTCTCTTCAGCTTGCTAATTTTGGCTGTTTGTATTCCAGGGCGGAGACAAGGAGAGAGTCTGGACACCAGCCTCCCTGGTGGAGCATCTAACCCAGGGCCGCAGGAACGTACACACGCTCATCGCACTGTTAGCTATAGATTCCTCTGGCTCCTCCATGTATCTGGAGCTGTTTCGAAAGGAGCTCATTTTCTGTCATCAAGTCGATCGTCGGGAATGTGGCCGCCATGACAACGCTGCAGGAATTCCTGACGATCTTGCCATCAGCGAGCTAGCCTCTTCTCTGGAAGTGCATCATTGGAAATCTTTCTCAGAGCATTTGTGTTTTTTTGTGCTCCATAGAAGTGAATAAATGCTATTTATGCAGTTAGTTTATCACTAAGTATTTGATGTGCGAGTGATGTTAACTATAAGACTTGTTGAGGAAGTTATCCCTCAATATTATAAATGAATTCTTGAAAATTTCAAATGAATTTCGACGCTATCATATTAATGCTGTATTTCCACTGTAGCAAACAGTGCAGCAGCCAAATTGCACACAGTATGATCCCACAGATTTCATTTTGCAGCAGACTAGAGGGGACGTGGACTGACGCAAAGGGCAGAGAAGCGGCATATGCAGTTTAATGTGACTAAGTGGGAGATGATGCACTTTGAGGGGGAGCCACATGTAATGTAACAGCATATTATTTTGCAAGGCTCAAAAGGAGCTGGGGTTTGCATTCTTGCAAAGCCTTGACTGTGGCATGATAAATCCCTCAGAAACGGTTGAGAAAGCCGATGCAATACTTGGTTTGGTAAATTGCGGGTATTTGAATACAAAGCCAAGGTGGTTGTGCGAAACTTTGACAAGATGCTGGTTCACAGCATTGTGTCCAATTCTGGGCACCTCAATTTTGGAGAGGGTGCGGAGGGGATTTACTGGAATGGGAGCAGGGATGAGGGATTTCAGTTAATGTGGAGAGACTGGAGAAGCTGGGATTGTTCTCCTTGGAGCAGAGAAGGTTCAGAGGAGATTGAATCGAGGTGTTCAAAATCAGCAAGAGTTTTGATGGAGTAAATGAGGAGAAAGTGTTTCCAGTGACAGGAGGGAGGGTAACCAGAGGGACACAGATTGAAGAGAATGGGTAAAAGAAGCAGAGGGGGAGATGAGGAGAAATTTCTTAATTTTAAGATCTGGAATGTACCATCTGACAGTGTGATGGAAACAGATTTGATAGGAACTTACAAAAGGCAATTGGATACTCTCTTAAAGAGGGTTCATTATCAGGGCGTTGTGGTGACAAGTTGGGATTTAGGACGAATTGGAACAATTCTTAATTCACAAGGTGAGATCACAGGAGATTAGGGGTAGTTTATTAGTTTGGATAGAAGACTGGCTAACCAATAGCAGACAGAGAGTCGGGATAAATGGGTCTTTTTCTGGACGGCAAGATGTAACGAGTCGGGTATCACAGGGTTCGATCCTTGGGCCCCAGCTATTTACAATCTATAATAACGACTTGGATACAGGGATAGAACATTCTACAGCCAAATTTGCAGATGGCACTAAAATAGGTGGGAGAGTAAGTTGCAATGAGGAAATAAATTTACAAATAGATATGGATAAGTTAGCTGAGTGCGACAAAATATGGCAGATGGAGTTTAACGTGGATAAGTGTGAGGTTATCTATTTTGGTCGAAAAAAATAGAAAGGCAAGTTATTATCTAAATGGAGAGATACCTCAGAGTGCGTCGTGCAGAGGGATCTGGGTGTCCTTGTGCATGAATCACAGAAAACTAGTCTGCAGGTACAGCAGGTCATAAGGAAGGCAAATGGAATTTTGCCCTTTATGGCTGAAGGAATAGACTTATAAAGAGAGATTGAGCTGTAGAGATTGTGACAATGAGAGCAGATCTTGTTGAGGTATATAAGATGATAAAAGATATTGACAAAGTAAACGTAGAGCGGATGCTTCCTCTTGTGGGGCAATCGAGATCGAGAGGTCATAGTTTTGGGATAAGGGACAGCAAAGTTAAACAGACATGAGGAGAAATTACTTCTCCCAAAGGGCTGTGAACCTGTGGAATTCGCTACCCCAGAGCACGGTGGATGCTGGGACAGTGAGTACATTTAAGGAGCTAGACAGATTTTTAATTGGTAATGGGTTGTAGGGTTATGGAGAACGGGCAGGACGGCGGAGTTAAGGCCGAGAGGAGATCAGCCATGACCGTGTTGAATGGCGGAGGGAGCTCAAGCGGCTGAATAGCCCAATCCTGCTCCTCGCTCTTACGTCTTTTTAAAGAACCAACACGTCCTGATGGGCCAAAGGGCCTGGTTCTGTGCAATAAGATTCTATTTTATTCTTTCATATTCACAGCAGTCGGAGCATGGTTATAAAATTGGCTACAGGGTGGAAGGTTGAGGGTTATTGTAAACAGTTGGATTTTGTTCTGATTGGAGAGATAGCCAGAATGGAGATTTACAAAGTTCAGTATTCTGCTGTTTCTGATATAGATTAATTACTTGGATTTGGGTGCGCAGGGCACAATTTTGAAACTTGCAGACGACATGAAACTTGAAGGTGTAATTAAAAAGTGAAAGAAATGATAATAGACTTCAAGAATGGGCGGAAGGTTCTAAAATTAGATTCAATACAGAGAGGTGTGAGGCAATATAATTTGGTATAAGAATGAAGAGAGACAATACAAACTAAATGTTTGAATTTTAACTGGGGGTGCAGGAGCAGAGAGATGACATGCTCAAGAGAACATGAGGATATTGGAACGTGACCATAGCACTTGTTAATATGGCTGCAAATTATCATGTAACAATGGACATTTGAACTATGGCCAGTGCTAGATTATGTGGCCATTATTTGGTCAAACATGGATCTGAATAAGGGAACTTTGCAGTCATCTATAGAGTTGAAATATCTCAATGTGTAAGGATGAACCAGCCTCTGACGAATATGGGATCCCTGGGTTGTTGGTCTCTGAGTATCAAATTGAATAATGGAGAATATTCAGGGACAGAGATAAGAGTGAAAGGCTATTGTCATCTACTATTGTATCATGGTGACCTGGACAGCAGCTGTGTTCACCCCACATTCATGTGACTGAAACTGGCTTTCAGAGACTATAAATGCACTGAATAAAGCAAATAGAGCGAAGATAGGTACAAATGACCAGAAACATCCAAAACTGTTGAACCATCATAGCTGAAAGTCTTCTAATGCAGCCAAAATTCTGTTACACCCCTGGTTCCATGCCCATCTGAGAACCAATCTCTTGGCTACCTATCCACAAGAGGATTTGCAGATTTATGAGAATCCTTTGCTTCAAAAAGACTTTCACTCCAGCTAAAGGATCAACTCAACTAAGAAGACACCAGACCTGCATAGAGATTGAATTCTGAATTCCACTTTTATTAATACAGCTTTAACTTAATCTGTATCCAATCTGTGTGTGTGCGGTGTGAGTGAAAAAAGTGATTGAGATGTTACAGTGCAAACATCCAGGGCAAGTGTGAGATAATAAATAATCTTTATTTTTTAAATCACCAAAGTGTCTGCTGCTGGAACTTTATTGTAAAAGAGGAACAATCTCTCAAAGGTTAAAGAAATACACACACCTTACACGGCACGATCCTCACCATGGGCTGGATAGCACCTCACAATCTCTGTAAAAGTGGGTTTGTGCACCGAACTTTGAAGGAGCCAGGATTGGTTAACAAAGCAGTTAATAAAACTCATGGGGTCCTGGGCTTCATTAACTGAACCCGAGTGTGTATCAGGAAGGAGCTAAACCCAGAAAGACTTGATAGACCCCAGCTGGAGTCATTGGAATCATTGAATGATGACAGCACAGAAACTGCTATTCGGCCCATTGTACATGTGGGACAATTCAGCGACTGTCCTTCCCCTGCCTTCTTCCCGTCACCCTGCACATTCTTCCTTTTCAGACAACATGCGTCACGGCGGCACAGTTTTAGCACTGTTACCTCACAGCGTCAGGGTCCCAGGTTCAATTCCGGCCTGGGTCACTGCCTGTGTGGAGTTTGCACATTCCCCCCGTGTCTGTGTGGGTTTCCTCCAGGTGCTCCGGTTTCCTCCCACAGTCCAAAGATGTGCAGGTTAGGTGAATTGGCCATGCTAAATTGGCCCTTAGTGTTTAAAAATGTTAACCAGGGATAGGGCAGGGGTGTGGGCCTAGGTGCGGAGCTGATGGGCCGAATGGTCTTCTTTAGTACTGTAGGGATTCTATAATGCCATGATAATGCGCTTGTGAAATCCTAGATTGAACCTGCCTCCACCACACCCTCAGATAGTACAATCCAGATCCGAACCACTTTCTGGCTGAACGTTTTTAATGATGTCACTGTTATGGGAGTGGCGTTTTGAAAACCCCAAAATGCATCAAGGAGTTCAACCAACCTCTCCCTTTAATGTATTGTTGCTTTTGAAGCACACGGCTTGGTCTCCAGGTGTGGTATTACAATTATGGGCACGTGGGTTTTTAAACACGAAACAATGTTTATTCCATGAATTTAACTTAACCTTTTTAAATAAACATTGGATTCCTTAACACTCCTTACTTCAAAGATAACCCCAAAAATAATACAACACTAAATAATCCCTCAAAATGTTCCTTCAAACCTCCAAAAGACTTAACACCTTTAAACAGAAAGACATTACTATTATGAGTTTAAATTCAGAGATAGTCTTTCCTGGCAGAGATCACAGCAGATCCAGCTCACTGCAAACACAGACACACCCAAGCTCTTTTTCTCAAAACTGAAACCAAAACACTGCAAAATGGCTGAGCTAAAAACCCAGCTCCACCCACACTCTGACATCACTTCAGTAATATGAGCTGCTCCATTTCTTAACGGTACTCTCACATGACATCGCCTTCATTCCTTTTGCTAATTTCCTAAACCTGCACCCTCTGGTTCTCAATCTTTCCACAAATGGGAAATGTTTCTTCCTGTCTACTCTGGCCAGACCCTTCACCATTTTGAACTCCTCTCAACCTCCTTTCCAAGGGGGGTTCCCAATTTCTCCGATCTGTCCACTGGAGTTCCTCACCTCTGGAACCATTCTCATTCTCAGTTTCCACTGGTTACCGACCAGAGGTGTCATGAGGAAAACGTTCTTTATGAAGAAATGGTCAGGATTTGGAAAGCGCTGTCTGATCGCGCTGTGGAAATGGATTCAATCGAAGCCTTGAAAAGGTGAACGGATAACTACTTGACAGAGAAAAACATTGCAGTAATGTAGAGAAAGAGCGGGGGGTGGGGGGGGGGGGTGGGGATACTGTGATCGTTCTTCAAAAGAGCTGGCATGGACTTGATGGGCTAATGGCCTCCTGTGCTGTGCTTGACCAGGATTCTGTGAATCCTTAGCCGCTGAAATGGAGAATCCAGCTCGGATTTTAAAGAATATTTTTATTCAGAAAAGTTTTTCACTGTAACAAGGTAAAGTACAGCAATAACATACAGCAAACACCATGTCAAAATAAATCCAACATCTAACCTCTCCTCACCCCAACCCCCCATAAACAAACAAAACTTCACAAACACCAACCCCCACCCCCTGAAACTGACGGTGACTAATTCCCTGAAAAAGGGGATGAATCCCTTACACTGACCCCCCCTTATGGTGTGCGTAACCTTCTCAAGATACAAAAATTCCATCAGATCACTCAGCCAGCCGGACACTTGGCGACTTCGGGGACCTCCACCCGAGCAGAACTTGCCTCCGGGGTGTTGATGAAGTGAAGGCGAGGACGTCCACCTTCACCCCCGTCTGCAGCACCGGCCAGTCCGATACACCAAAATCAGCCACTAACGGGCAGGGCTCCAGCTAAATACCCAGAATCCCTGACATGGTGCTGAATAAGGAGACCCAGAAATGTACAAGTTTTGGGCAAGACCAAAACATGTGCATTTGATTCGCTGGACCCCTCGCACAGCGATCGCACGTATATACCACCCCTGGGGAGAAACCTCTCATCCACCTCCTGACCAAGTGGGCCCTGTGCATCTCCGCCCTGGTCACCATTGTGCCCTGTACATCTCCGCCCTGGTCACCATTGTGCCCTGTGCATTCCGTCCCTGGTCACCATTGTGTCCTGTGCCTCCCCTCCCTGGTCACCACTGTGCCCTGTGCATCCCTGCCCTGGTCACCATTGTGTCCTGTGCCTCCCCGCCCTGGTCACCATTGTGTCCTGTGCATCCCCGCCCTGGTCACCATTGTGCCCTGTGCATCTCCGCCCTGGTTGCCATTGTGCCCTGTGCCTCCCCGCCCTGCTACCACCTTGAACTGGATCAGGCTGAGCCCAGCACACGAGGAGGTGGAGTTGACCCTGCGAAGAGACTCACTCCACCCCCCACCCCCCCAATCAAAAACCGGATCCCGCTCTCCGTCCCACTTTCTCTTTACTTCCTCCAACGAAGCCGATTCTGTCGACCGGATCCAGCCATAGATATCTGAAATCCTCCCCTCCCCCAGCTCGGTCAGAGACAGCACCCAAGAGTGAGGGCGATGGTGCCTGGGGAAATGAAGGAATCTGCTTGTGCAAAAAATTGCGAACCTGCAAGTACCTCAATACATTCGTTCTTGGGAGCTGGAACCTCTCCAACAACATCTGCACACCGACAAGCCTCCCTTCAATAAACATGTCCCCAAACCCTGAATGATAAGTCCCAGCCAGACGGCGCAAACAAATGGTTCCTGCCAGTAGGGGGGCATCATTGACATGGGGCTCAGGCTAAAAACCTGCCTAAACTCCCTCCAAATCCTCAGAGTGGCTCCCACTGCAGGGCTCATGGTGAATTCTGAAGGGAAAACGGAAGCAGGGCAGTGGCCAGGGCCCTCAGACCTGAATTTCTGCTGGTCCCTCCTCCATCCACCTCCACTTCCCGTACCAGCCTCACCGAACAGGCGCCGGAATGTGGCGACTAGGGGCTTTTCACAGTAACTTCATTTGAAGCCTACTCGTGACAATAAGCGATTTTCATTTCATTTTCATTTCATTTTTCATTTCATATAGATTCTGGATCCCTAAATCATCCCCGCAACTTCTCAATATTTGATCCAGCAGAGGGCAGAAAAGAGGAGCCGCTGATTGGCTGTTGTGGGAACATTTGCATCAGTGCATTGCGGTCACTGTATCCAGAAGGTGTACCTGAGCAAGACACCCTCCATGTTCAAGTGAAGGCAAGCATCCAGCAGAGGGAAGCAGAGTGAAGCTACTGATTGGCTGTTGCGGGGAAAATTTGCATCAGTGCATTGCGGTCACTGTATCCAGAAGGTGGTTTGTGGAGGAGCTGCTGTCAAGTGACAGTTAAGTGATTAGCTGGTGATTGGTAAGTAGTTTTTCTTTTCCCTAAGGAAAGATAAGGTAACGTTTTTCTCTTACTATTTTTTAATATCGTGTGATTGGTAACAATTTTTCTTATTTTTTCGTTTTTCATTTATCTATTATTTGATATTATAGTTGGACTAAGTTAAGTTTAAGATTAAAAATGGCAGGAGATCTCAGACCCGTGTTATGCTCCTCTTGCTGAATGTGGGAGCTCAGGGATGTGGCTGATGTCCCTGACTCCTTCACGTGCGGGAAGTGTGTTCAACTGCAGCTCTTTTTAGACCGCATGATGGCTCTGGAGTTGCGGATGGATTCACTTTGTAGCATCCGCGATGGTGAGGAGGTTGTGGATAGCACGTTTAGAGAATTGGTCACACCACAGATTAGGATTGCTGAGGGATAAAGGGAATGGGTGACCAGCACGGGCAGCATGGTAGCATTGTGGATAGCACAATTGCTTCACAGCTCCAGGGTCGCAGGTTCGATTCCGGCTTGGGTCACAGTCTGTGCGGAGTCTGCACATCCTCCCCGTGTGTGCGTGGGCTTCCTTCGGGTGCTCCGGTTTCCTCCCACAGTCCAAAGATGTGCAGGTTAGGTGGATTGGCCATGATAAATTGCCCTTAGTGTCAAAAATTGTCCTTAGTGTTGGGTGGGGTTACTGGGTTATGGGGATTGGGTGGAGGTGTTGACCTTGGGTAGGGTGCTCTTTCCAAGAGCCGGTGCAGACTCGATGGGCCGAATGGCCTCCTTCTGCACTGTAAATTCTATGAAAAATATCTATGAAAAGGCAGAGAAAAAGCAGGAAGGCAGTGCAGGTGTCCCCTGTGGTCATCTCCCTCCTGTTCTGGGACATTGGGACCAGTTCTAGGGGAGGTGGGACTACTACAAATTGGACAATCTATATCTGCTAACACTGTTGGGGAGGGTTTAAACTAATGTGGCAGGGGGATGGGAACCAAATGAGGAGGTTAGTGGACAGTAAGGAGGTAGCAACTAAAGCCTGTAAGAAACTAGATCATGAAGTCAGCGTGACTAAGGGGAATAGTAGACAGGGAGCAGATGATGAACACAAAGTGACTGATGGTCTGAGGTGTATTTGTTTTAATGCAAGAAGTGTAGTACGTAAGGCAGTTGAACTTAGGGTTTGGATTAGTACCTGGGAGTATGATGTTATTGCTATTACTTGGTTGAGGGATAGGCATGATTGGCAACTAAATACCCCAGGATATCGATGCTTCAGACGGGATAGAGAGGGAGGTAAAAGGGGTGGAGGAGTTGCATTACTGGTCAGAGAGGATATCACAGCTGTTCTGAAGGGGGGCACTATGGAGGACTGGAGCAGTGAGGCGATATGGGCAGAGCTCAGAAATAGGAAGGGTGCGGTAAGAATGTTGGGTCTGTACTGCAGACCTCCCAACAGCGAGCGTGAGATAGAGGTACAAATATGTAAACAGATTATGGAAAGGTGGAGGAGCAACAGGGTGGTGGTGATAGGAGATTTTAATTTTCCCAACATTGACTGGGATACACTTAATGTCAGAGGTCCAGATGGAGCAGAATTTGTAAGGAGCATCCAGGAGAGTTTTCTAGCGCAGTATGCAAATAGTCCAACTCGGGAAGGGGCCATACTGGACCTGGAATTGGGGAATGATCCCGGCCAGGTGGTTGAAGTTTCAGTCGGTGATTACTTTGGGAATAGTGGTCACAATTCCGTAAGTTTTAGAATACTCATGGACAAAGACGAGAGTGGTCCAAAAGGAAGAATGCTAAATTGGGGAAAGGCAGAGTATAACAAAATTCGGCAGGAGCTCGGGAATGTGGATCGGGAGCAGCTGTTTGAAGGTTAATCCACATTTGATATGTGGGAGGCTTTTAAAAAGAAGTTGATTAGAGTGCAGGACAGACATGTCCCTGTGAAAATGAGGGATAGAAATGGCAAGATTAGGGAACCATGGATGACAGGTGAAATTGTGAGACTAGCCAAGAGGAATAAGGAAGCATACATAAGGTCTAGGCGACTGAAGACAGACAAAGCTTTGGAAGAATATTGGGAATGTAGGACCAATCTGAAACGAGGAATCAAGAGGGCTAAAGGAATCATGAAATATCTTTGGCTAACAGGGCTAAGGAAAATCCCAAAGCCTTTTATTCATATATAAGGAGCAAGAGGGTAACTAGATATATGAACGGGTGGGGAACAGGGAGAAGTAGACCTTCGTAAATAGGCAACAGGTTTAGATAAAGGATCTGGATCGGCGCAGGCTGGGAGGGCCGAAGGGCCTGTTCCTGTGCTGTAATTTTCTTTGTTCTTTGTTATTAGAGAAAGGATTGGCCCACTCAAGGACAAAGGAGGAAAGTTATGCGTGGAGTCAGAGAAAATGGGTGAGATTCTTAACGAGTACTTTGCATCGGTATTCACCGAGGAGAGGGACATGACGGATGTTGAGGTTAGGGATAGATGTTTGATTACTCTAGGTCAAGTCGGCATAAGGAGGGAGGATGTGTTGGGTATTCTAAAAGGCATTAAGGTGGACAAGTCCCCAGGTCCGGATAGGATCTATCCAAGGTTACTGAGCGAAGTGAGAGAGGAAATAGCTGGGGCCTTAACAGATATCTTTGCAGCGTCCTTGAACACAGCTGAGGTACCGGAGGACTGGAGAATTGCTAATGTTGTCCCCTTGTTTAAGAAGGGTAGCAGGAGGGTAGCACGGTGGCGCAGTGGGTTAGCCCTGCAGCCTCCTGGCGCCGAGGTCCCAGGTTCGAATCCCGGCTCTGGGTCACTGTCCGTGAGGAGTTTGCACATTCTCCCCGTGTTTGCGTGGGTTTCACCCCCACAACCCAAAGATGTGCAGGGTAGGTGGATTGGCCACGCTAAGTTGCCCCTTAATTGGAAAAAATGAATTGGACACTCTAAATTTTTTTAAAAAGAAGGGTAGCAGGGATAATCCAGGTAATTATAGACCGGTGAGCCTGACGTCAGTGGTAGGGAAGCTGCTGGAGAAGATACTGAGGGATAGGATCTATTCCGATTTGGAAGAAAATGGGCTTATCAGTGACAGGCAACATGGTTTTGTGCAGGGAAGGTCATGTCTTACTAACTTAATAGAAATCTGAAAGTGACAAAGTTGATTGATGAGGGAAGGGCTGTAGATGTCATATACATGGATTCAGTAAGGCGTTTGATAAGGTTCCCCATGGTAGGCTGATGGAGAAAGTGAAGTCTCATGGGGTCCAGGGTGTACTAGCTAGATGGATAAAGAACTAGCTGGGCAACAAGAGACAGAGAGTAGTGGTGGAAGGGAGTTCCTCAAAATGTAGAACTGAGACCAGTGGTGTTCCACAGGGATCCGTGCTGGATCTGGAGGAATGATCTGGAGGAAGGTATAAGTTGTCTGATTAGCAAGTTTGCAGATGACACTAAGATTGGTGGAGTAGCAGATAGTGAAGGAGAATGTCAGAGAATACAGCAGAATATAGATAGATTGGAGAGTTGGGTGGAGAAATGGCAGATGGAGTTCAATCCAGGCAAATGCGAGGTGATGCATTTTGGAAGATCCAATTTAAGAGTGAACTATACGGTAAATGAAAAAGCCCTGGGGAAAATTGATGTACAGAGAGATCTGGGTGTTCAGGTCCATTGTACCCTGAAGGTGGCGGCGCAGGTCGATAGAGTGGTCAAGAAGGCATACGGCATGCTTGCCTTCATCGGAAGGTGTATTGAGTATAAGAGTCGGCAGCTCATGTTACAGTTGTATACGACTTTGGTTCGGCCACATTTGGAATACTGCGTACAGTTCTGGTCGCCACATTACCAGAAGGATGTGGATGCTTTGGAGAAGGTGCAGAGGAGATTCACCAGGATATTGCCTGGTATGGAGGGCGCTAGATATGAAGAGAGGTTGAGTAGATTAGGATTATTTTCATTAGAAAGACGGAGGTTGAGGGGGGACCTCATTGAGGTCTACAAAATCATGAGAGGTGTAGACAGGGCGGATAGCAACAAGCTTTTTTCCCAGAGTGGGGGACTTAATTACTAGGGGTCACAAGTTCAAGGTGAGAGGGGGAAAGTTTAAGGGAGATATGCGTGGAAAGTTCTTTACGCAGAGGGTGGTGGGTGCCTGGAACGCATTGCCGGCGGAGGTGGTAGAGGCGGGCACGACAGCATCATTTAAGAGGCATCTAGACAGGTATATGAACGGGTGGGGAACAGAGGGAAGTAGACCTTGGAAAATAGGTGACAGTTTTAGAGGATCTGGATCAGCACAGGCTTGGAGGGCCGAAGGGCCTGTTCCTGTGCTGTAATTTTTCTTTGTTCTTTGTTCTATGTTCAGCCCAAAGAGTCAATTAGATATTGCCAAACCCCCTGACTGCCTCTCTCTCTCTCTGTAGGACTGATCTGCCAATCCGTGAGGTCTTACCCACCCAAACACAGGAAGATACCATTTTATTGACCCTACAAAAGGAAGATTTTGGGGGAAAGACTGGGAGACACTGTGAGAAGCCCATAGTCGCCACATTACGGCGCCTGTTCAGGTACACTGAGGGAGAATTCAGAATGTCCAAATGGCCTAATAGCGCATCTTTCTGGATTTGTGGGAGGAAACCGGAGCACCCGGAGGAAACCCACGCAGACACGGGGAGAACATGCAGACTCCGCACAGACAGTGACCCAAGCCAGGAATCGAATCTGGGACCCTGGCACTGTGAAGCAGCAGTGCTAGCCACTATGCTACCGTGCCGCATTTTTCAGTCTGCACCCTGCCCGCCAAGGTCAGAGGGAGGACACCCCAACTTTGCAAGTCGGCCTTGACCTAATTCACCAGACCAGGGGAGTTAAGTGTGTGGATCGAGGCCCATTCGCAGGCCACCTGGATTCCCAGATAACGGAACCAGACAAAATGGCAACTTCCCCAGATCAGCTCCCCCCGCTGGGGAATTCACTGGAAAGTATTCATTTTTGCCCAACCCCGACAAGGAGGCAAAACTCCTAAGTAGCTTCATTATCTCCTCTACATTGGAGAGTGGATCCTTGATATTCAGAAGCAAATAATCCGCATATAAAGATGCCCTGTGCTTCCTTCCTCCCCACGGTCTACACCCCTTTACCCAGGGGACAATCTCAACGCCACGGCCAGGGGCTCTATTGCCAAGGCATAAAAAAGAGACGATAATGGACAACCCAGCCTCGTCACCCTGTTCAATTGGAAGTAACCCAAGCTCAGGCCATTCGTCACACACTCGAGGTGGGGGCCATGTATAGGAGTTGAATCCATGAGATAAATTTGGGCCAAAACCCAAGAATTCCAAGAATTTCAAATAGGTAACCCCACTCAACTCTATCAAAGGCTTTTTGGCGTCCATTGAAATAATCACCCCAGGCTGGGGCACTGGGAAGAGGGACAGGACGACGTTTCACAATCTGCGTATGTTGGCTGAGAACTGTTGGGCCTTAACAAACCATTCTGCTCTTCCGAAATCATCCTGGGAAGGTAGGGCTCCAAACGCATTGCCAACACCTTCGGCAACAGCATAGCATCAGTGTTCAACAACAAAATGGGTCAGTATGACCCACATTCCGCAGGATACTTATCCTTCTTCAGGATCAGGGAAATCGATGCCTGTGGCCAGCTTGGTCGGTAACACCCCCGGGACAAGGACTCATTGGTCATTTCAAGAAACTGATCCGCAAACGTTTAGAAAATTCGATATGGATCTCATCCGGACCCGGAGCTTTACCCGCCTGCATTAATCCGATACATTTCATAACGGGCTCCAACCCATCCTCACCTCAAACTCCTCCCAACCCATCCTCACCTCAAACTCCTCCAAACCCATCCTCACCTCAAACTCCTCCAAACCCATCCTCACCTCCAACTCCCCCAGACGCATCCTCACCTCCAACTCCTCCAAACCCATCCTCACCTCCAACTCCTCCAAACCCATCCTCACCTCCAACTCCTCCAAACCCATCCTCACCTCCAACTCCTCCAAACCCATCCTCACCTCCAACTCCTCCAAACCCATCCTCACCTCCAACTCCTCCAAACCCATCCTCACCTCCAACTGTCCAAACGCATCCTCACCTCCAACTCCTCCAAACCCATCCTCACCTCCAACTCCTCCAAACCCATCCTCACCTCCAACTCCTCCAAACCCATCCTCACCTCCAACTCCTCCAAACCCATCCTCACCTCCAACTCCTCCAAACCCACCCTCACCTCCAACTCCTCCAAACCCATCCTCACCTCAAACTCCTCCAAACCCATCCTCACCTCCAACTCCTCCAAACCCATCCTCACCTCAAACTCCTCCAAACCCATCCTCACCTCCAACTCCCCCAGACCCATCCTCACCTCCAACTCCTCCAAACCCATCCTCACCTCCAACTCCTCCAAACCCCTCCTCACCGCCAACTCCTCCAAACCCATCCTCACCTCAAACTCCTCCAAACCCATCCTCACCTCCAACTCCTCCAAACCCATCCTCACCTCAAACTCCTCCAAACCCATCCTCACCTCCAACTCCTCCAAACCCATCCTCACCTCAAACTCCTCCAAACCCATCCTCACCTCAAACTCCTCCAAACCCATCCTCACCTCCAACTCCTCCAAACCCATCCTCACCTCCAACTCCTCCAGACCCATCCTCACCTCAAACTCCTCCAAACCCATCCTCACCTCCAACTCCTCCAAACCCATCCTCACCTCCAACTCCTCCAAACCCATCCTCACCTCAAACTCCTCCAAACCCATCCTCACCTCAAACTCCTCCAAACCCATCCTCACCTCAAACTCCTCCAGACCCATCCTCACCTCAAACTCCTCCAAACCCATCCTCACCTCAAACTCCTCCAAACCCATCCTCACCTCCAACTCCTCCAAACCCATCCTCACCTCCAACTCCTCCAAACCCATCCTCAACTCCAACTCCTCCAAACCCATCCTCACCTCAAACTCCTCCAAACCCATTCTCACCTCAAACTCCTCCAGACCCATCCTCACCTCCAACTCCTCCAAACCCATCCTCACCTCCAACTCCTCCAAACCCATCCTCACCTCCAACTCCTCCAGACCCATCCTCACCTCCAACTCCTCCAAACACATCCTCACCTCAAACTCCTCCAAACCCATCCTCACCTCAAACTCCTCCAAACCCCTCCTCACCTCAAACTCCTCCAAACCCATCCTCACCTCCAACTCCTCCAGACCCATCCTCACCTCCAACTCCTCCAAACCCATCCTCACCTCAAACTCCTCCAAACCCATCCTCACCTCAAACTCCTCCAAACCCCTCCTCACCTCAAACTCCTCCAAACCCATCCTCACCTCAAACTCCTCCAAACCCATCCTCACCTCAAACTCCTCCAAACCCATCCTCACCTCTAACTCATCCAAACCCATCCTCACCTCAAACTCCTCCAAACCCATCCTCACCTCCAACTCCTCCAAACCCATCCTCACCTCCAACTCCTCCAAACCCATCCTCACCTCAAACTCCTCCAAACCCATCCTCACCTCAACTCCTCCAAACCCATCCTCACCTCAAACTCCTCCAGACCCATCCTCACCTCAAACTCCTCCAAACCCATCCTCACCTCAAACTCCTCCAAACCCATCCTCACCTCCAACTCCTCCAAACCCATCCTCACCTCCAACTCCTCCAAACCCATCCTCACCTCCAACTCCTCCAAGCCCATCCTCACCTCAAACTCCTCCAAACCCATTCTCACCTCAAACTCCTCCAGACCCATCCTCACCTCCAACTCCTCCAAACCCATCCTCACCTCCAACTCCTCCAAACCCATCCTCACCTCCAACTCCTCCAGACCCATCCTCACCTCCAACTCCTCCAAACCCATCCTCACCTCAAACTCCTCCAAACCCATCCTCACCTCTAACTCCTCCAAACCCATCCTCACCTCAAACTCCTCCAAACCCATCCTCACCTCCAACTCCTCCAAACCCATCCTCACCTCAAACTCCTCCAAACCCATCCTCACCTCCAACTCCTCCAAACCCATCCTCATCTCCAACTCCTCCAAACCCATCCTCACCTCAAACTCCTCCAAACCCATCCTCACCTCAAACTCCTCCAAACCCATCCTCACCTCAAACTCCTCCAGACCCATCCTCACCTCAAACTCCTCCAAACCCATCCTCACCTCAAACTCCTCCAAACCCATCCTCACCTCCAACTCCTCCAAACCCATCCTCACCTCAAATTCCTCCAAACCCATCCTCACCTCCAACTCCTCCAAACCCATCCTCACCTCCAACCCCTCCAAACCCATCCTCACCTCAAACTCCTCCAGACCCATCCTCACCTCCAACTCCCCCAGACCCATCCTCACCTCCAACTCCTCCAGACCCATCCTCACCTCCAACTCCCCCAGACCCATCCTCACCTCCACCTCCCCCAGACCCATCCTCACCTCCAACTCCCCCAGACCCATCTCACCTCCAACTCCCCCAGACCCATCCTCACCTCCAACTCCTCCAAACCTATCCTTACCTCAAACTCCTCCAGACCCATCCTCACCTCCAACTCCTCCAAACCCATCCTCACCTCCAACTCCTCCAAACCCATCCTCACCTCCAACTCCTCCAAACCCATCCTCACCTCCAACTCCTCCAAACCCATCCTCACCTCCAACTCCTCCAAACCCATCCTCACCTCCAACTCCTCCAAACCCATCCTCACCTCCAACTCCTCCAAACCCATCCTCACCTCCAACTCCTCCAAACCCATCCTCACCTCAAACTCCTCCAAACCCATCCTCACCTCCAACTCCTCCAAACCCATCCTCACCTCAAACTCCTCCAAACCCATCCTCACCTCCAACTCCTCCAGACGCATCCTCACCTCCAACTCCCCAGACCCATCCTCACCTCCAACTCCTCCAGACGCATCCTCACCTCCAACTCCTCCAGACGCATCCTCACCTCCAACTCCCTCAGACCCATCTCACCTCCAACTCCCCCGACCCACCCTCTCCTCCAACTCCCCCAGACCCATCCTCACCTCCAACTCCTCCAGACGCATCCTCACCTCCAACTCCCCCAGACCCATCTCACCTCCAACTCCCCCAGACCCATCCTCACCTCCAACTCCTCCAAACACATCCTCACCTCAAACTCCTCCAAACCCATCCTCACCTCCAACTCCTCCAATCCCATCCTCACCTCAAACTCCTCCAAACCCATCCTCACCTCCAACTCCTCCAGACGCATCCTCACCTCCAACTCCCCCAGACCCATCTCACCTCCAACTCCCCCGACCCACCCTCTCCTCCAACTCCCCCAGACCCATCCTCACCTCCAACTCCTCCAGAAACGTCCTCACCTCCAACTCCTCCAAACCCATCCTCACCTCGAACTCCCCCAGACCCATCCTCACCTCCAACTCCCCCAAACCCATCCTCACCTCAAACTCCTCCAAACCCATCCTCACCTCCAACTCCTCCAAACCCATCCTCACCTCAAACTCCTCCAAACCCATCCTCACCTCCAACTCCCCCAGACCCATCCTCACCTCCAACTCCTCCAAACCCATCCTCACCTCCAACTCCTCCAAACCCATCCTCACCTCCAACTCCTCCAAACCCATCCTCACCTCAAACTCCTCCAAACCCATCCTCACCTCCAACTCCTCCAAACCCATCCTCACCTCAAACTCCTCCAAACACATCCTCACCTCCAACTCCTCCAAACCCATCCTCACCTCAAACTCCTCCAAACCCATCCTCACCTCAAACTCCTCCAAACCCATCCTCACCTCCAACTCCTCCAAACCCATCCTCACCTCCAACTCCTCCAGACCCATCCTCACCTCCAACTCCTCCAAACCCATCCTCACCTCAAACTCCTCCAAACCATCCTCACCTCCAACTCCTCCAAACCCATCCTCACCTCAACTCCTCCAAACCC
Organism: Scyliorhinus canicula; assembly: GCF_902713615.1. Lineage (NCBI taxonomy): Eukaryota > Metazoa > Chordata > Chondrichthyes > Carcharhiniformes > Scyliorhinidae > Scyliorhinus > Scyliorhinus canicula. The sequence continues at coordinate 3,063,804 of NC_052149.1, forward strand.
ATCCTCACCTCAAACTCCTCCAAACCCATCCTCACCTCAAACTCCTCCAAACCCATCCTCACCTCTAACTCCTCCAAACCCATCCTCACCTCAAACTCCTCCAAACCCATCCTCACCTCCAACTACTCCAAACCCATCCTCACCTCCAACTCCTCCAAACACATCCTCACCTCAAACTCCTCCAAACCCATCCTCACCTCAAACTCCTCCAAACCCATCCTCACCTCCAACTCCTCCAAACCCATCCTCACCTCCAACTCCTCCAAACCCACCCTCACTTCCAACTCCTCCAAACCCATCCTCACCTCAAACTCCTCCAAACCCATCCTCACCTCCAACTCCTCCAAACCCATCCTCACCTCAAACTCCTCCAAACCCATTTTTCACCTCCAACTCCCCCCAGACCCATCCTCACCTCCAACTCCTCCAAACCCATCCTCACCTCCAACTCCTCCAAACCCATCCTCACCTCCAACTCCTCCAAACCCATCCTCACCTCAAACTCCTCCAAACCCATCCTCACCTCCAACTCCTCCAAACCCATCCTCACCTCAAACTCCTCCAAACCCATCCTCACCTCCAACTCCTCCAAACCCATCCTCACCTCAACTCCTCCAAACCCATCCTCACCTCAAACTCCTCCAAACCCATCCTCACCTCCAACTCCTCCAAACCCATCCTCACCTCCAACTCCTCCAGACCCATCCTCACCTCCAACTCCTCCAAACCCATCCTCACCTCAAACTCCTCCAAACCCATCCTCACCTCAAACTCCTCCAAACCCATCCTCACCTCAAACTCCTCCAAACCCATCCTCACCTCAAACTCCTCCAAACCCATCCTCACCTCAAACTCCTCCAAACCCATCCTCACCTCTAACTCCTCCAAACCCATCCTCACCTCAAACTCCTCAAAACCCATCCTCACCTCCAACTCCTCCAAACCCATCCTCACCTCCAACTCCTCCAAACCCATCCTCACCTCAAACTCCTCCAAACCCATCCTCACCTCAAACTCCTCCAAACCCATCCTCACCTCCAACTCCTCCAAACCCATCCTCACCTCCAACTCCTCCAGACCCATCCTCACCTCCAACTCCTCCAAACCCATCCTCACCTCAAACTCCTCCAAACCCATCCTCACCTCAAACTCCTCCAAACCCATCCTCACCTCAAACTCCTCCAAACCCATCCTCACCTCAAACTCCTCCAAACCCATCCTCACCTCCAACTCCTCCAAACCCATCCTCACCTCAAACTCCTCCAAACCCATCCTCACCTCAAACTCCTCCAAACCCATCCTCACCTCAAACTCCTCCAAACCCATCCTCACCTCAAACTCCTCCAAACCCATCCTCACCTCAAACTCCTCCAGACCCATCCTCACCTCAAACTCCTCCAAACCCATCCTCACCTCAAACTCCTCCAAACCCATCCTCACCTCCAACTCCTCCAAACCCATCCTCACCTCAAACTCCTCCAAACCCATCCTCACCTCCAACTCCTCCAAACCCATCCTCACCTCCAACTCCTCCAAACCCATCCTCACCTCAAACTCCTCCAAACCCATTCTCACCTCAAACTCCTCCAGACCCATCCTCACCTCCAACTCCTCAAAACCCATCCTCACCTCCAACTCCTCCAAACCCATCCTCACCTCCAACTCCTCCAGACCCATCCTCACCTCCAACTCCTCCCAACCCATCCTCTCCTCAAACTCCTCCAAACCCATCCTCACCTCAAACTCCTCCAAACCCATCCTCACCTCAAACTCCTCCAAACCCATCCTCACCTCAAACTCCTCCAAACGCATCCTCACCTCAAACTCCTCCAAACCCATCCTCACCTCTAACTCCTCCAAACCCATCCTCACCTCAAACTCCTTCAAACCCATCCTCACCTCCAACTCCTCCAAACCAATCCTCAACTCCAACTCCTCCAAACCCATCCTCACCTCAAACTCCTCCAAACCCATCCTCACCTCAAACTCCTCCAAACCCATCCTCACATCAAACTCCTCCAGACCCATCCTCACCTCAAACTCCTCCAAACCCATCCTCACCTCAAACTCCTCCAAACCCATCCTCACCTCCAACTCCTCCAAACCCATCCTCACCTCAAACTCCTCCAAACCCATCCTCACCTCCAACTCCTCCAAACGCATCCTCACCTCCAACTCCTCCAAACCCATCCTCACCTCAAACTCCTCCAGATCCATCCTCACCTCCAACTCCCCCAGACCAATCCTCACCTCCAACTCCTCCAGACCCATCCTCACCTCCAACTCCCCCAGACCCATCCTCACCTCCAACTCCCCCAGACCCATCCTCACCTCCAACTCCCCCAGACCCATCTCACCTCCAACTCCCCCCGACCCATCCTCACCTCCAACTCCTCAAAACCCATCCTCACCTCAAACTCCTCCAGACCCATCCTCACCTCCAACTCCTCCAAACCCATCCTCACCTCCAACTCCTCCAAACCCATCCTCACCTCCAACTCCTCCAAACCCATCCTCACCTCCAACTCCTCCAAACCCATCCTCACCTCCAACTCCTCCAAACCCATCCTCACCTCCAACTCCTCCAAACCCATCCTCACCTCCAACTCCTCCAAACCCATCCTCACCTCCAACTCCTCCAAACCCATCCTCACCTCCAACTCCTCCAAACCCATCCTCACCTCAAACTCTTCCAAACCCATCCTCACCTCCAACTCCTCCAGACGCATCCTCACCTCAAACTCCCCAGACCCATCCTCACCTCCAACTCCTCCAGACGCATCCTCACCTCCAACTCCTCCAGACGCATCCTCACCTCCAACTCCCCCAGACCCATCTCACCTCCAACTCCCCCGACCCACCCTCTCCTCCAACTCCCCAGACCCATCCTCACCTCCAACTCCTCCAGACGCATCCTCACCTCCAACTCCCCCAGACCCATCCTCACCTCCAACTCCCCCAGACCCATCCTCACCTCCAACTCCCCCAGACCCATCTCACCTCCAACTCCCCCAGACCCATCCTCACCTCCAACTCCTCAAAACCCATCCTCACCTCAAACTCCTCCAGACCCATCCTCACCTCCAACTCCTCCAAACCCATCCTCACCTCCAACTCCTCCAAACCCATCCTCACCTCCAACTCCTCCAAACCCATCCTCACCTCCAACTCCTCCAAACCCATCCTCACCTCCAACTCCTCCAAACCCATCCTCACCTCAAACTCCTCCAAACCCATCCTCACCTCCAACTCCTCCAAACCCATCCTCACCTCCAACTCCTCCAAACCCATCCTCACCTCAAACTCTTCCAAACCCATCCTCACCTCCAACTCCTCCAGACGCATCCTCACCTCCAACTCCCCAGACCCATCCTCACCTCCAACTCCTCCAGACGCATCCTCACCTCCAACTCCTCCAGACGCATCCTCACCTCCAACTCCCCCAGACCCATCTCACCTCCAACTCCCCCGACCCACCCTCTCCTCCAACTCCCCCAGACCCATCCTCACCTCCAACTCCTCCAGACGCATCCTCACCTCCAACTCCCCCAGACCCATCTCACCTCCAACTCCCCCAGACCCATCCTCACCTCCAACTCCTCAAACCCATCCTCACCTCAAACTCCTCCAAACCCATCCTCACCTCCAACTCCTCCAAACCCATCCTCACCTCAAACTCCTCCAAACCCATCCTCACCTCCAACTCCTCCAGACGCATCCTCACCTCCAACTCCCCCAGACCCATCTCACCTCCAACTCCCCCGACCCACCCTCTCCTCCAACTCCCCCAGACCCATCCTCACCTCCAACTCCTCCAGAAACATCCTCACCTCCAACTCCTCCAAACCCATCCTCACCTCCAACTCCCCCAGACCCATCCTCACCTCCAACTCCCCCAAACCCATCCTCACCTCAAACTCCTCCAAACCCATCCTCACCTCAAACTCCTCCAAACCCATCCTCACCTCCAACTCCTCCAAACCCATCCTCACCTCCAACTCCTCCAAACCCATCCTCACCTCAAACTCCTCCAAACCCATCCTCACCTCCAACTCCCCCAGACCCATCCTCACCTCCAACTCCCCCAAACCCATCCTCACCTCCAACTCCTCCAAACCCATCCTCATCTCCAACTCCCCCAGACCCACCCTCACCTCCAACTCCTCCAAACCCATCCTCACCTCCAACTCCCCCAGACCCATCCTCACCTCCAACTCCCCCAAACCCATCCTCACCTCCAACTCCCCCAAACCCATCCTCACCTCCAACTCCTCCAGAAACATCCTCACCTCCAACTCCTCCAAACCCATCCTCACCTCAAACTCCTCCAAACCCATCCTCACCTCCAACTCCTCCAGACGCATCCTCACCTCCAACTCCCCCAGACCCATCTCACCTCCAACTCCCCCGACCCACCCTCTCCTCCAAATCCCCCAGACCCATCCTCACCTCCAACTCCTCCAGACGCATCCTCACCTCCAACTCCTCCAGACCCATCCTCACCTCCAACTCCTGAAAACCCATCCTCACCTCCAGCTCCTCCAGACCCATCCTCACCTCCAACTTCTCCAGACCCATCCTCACCTCCAACTCCTCCAAACCCACCCTCACCTCCAGCTCCCCCAGACCCACCCTCACCTCCAACTCCTCCAGACCCATCCTCACCTCCAACTCCCCCAAACCCATCCTCACCTCCAACTCCTCCAAACCCATCCTCACCTCCAACTCCTCCAAACCCACCCTCACCTCCAACTCCTCCAAACCCATCCTCACCTCCAACTCCCCCAGACCCATCCTCACCTCCAAGTCCCCCAGACCCATCCTCACCTCCAACTCCCCCAAACCCATCCTCACCTCCAACTCCTCCAAACCCATCCTCATCTCCAACTCCCCCAGACCCACCCTCACCTCCAACTCCTCCAAACCCATCCTCACCTCCAACTCCCCCAGACCCATCCTCACCTCCAACTCCCCCAAACCCATCCTCACCTCCAACTCCCCCAAACCCATCCTCACCTCAAACTCCTCCAGAAATATCCTCACCTCCAACTCCTCCAAACCCATCCTCACCTCAAACTCCTCCAAACCCATCCTCACCCCCAACTCCTCCAGACGCATCCTCACCTCCAACTCCCCCAGACCCATCTCACCTCCAACTCCCCCGACCCACCCTCTCCTCCAACTCCCCCAGACCCATCCTCACCTCCAACTCCTCCAGACGCATCCTCACCTCCAACTCCTCCAGACCCATCCTCACCTCCAACTCCTGAAAACCCATCCTCACCTCCAGCTCCTCCAGACCCATCCTCACCTCCAACTCCTCCAGACCCATCCTCACCTCCAACTCCTCCAAACCCACCCTCACCTCCAGCTCCCCCAGACCCACCCTCACCTCCAACTCCTCCAGACCCATCCTCACCTCCAACTCCCCCAAACCCATCCTCACCTCCAACTCCTCCAAACCCATCCTCACCTCCAACTCCTCCAAACCCACCCTCACCTCCAACTCCTCCAAACCCATCCTCACCTCCAACTCCCCCAGACCCATCCTCACCTCCAAGTCCCCCAGACCCATCCTCACCTCCAACTCCCCCAGACCCATCCTCACCTCCAACTCCCCCAGACCCATCCTCACCTCCAACTCCTCCAAACCCATCCTCACCTCCAACTCCCCCAGACCCATCCTCACCTCCAAGTCCCCCAGACCCATCCTCACCTCCAACTCCCCCAGACCCATCCTCACCTCCAACTCCTCCAAACCCATCCTCACCTCCAACTCCTCCAAACCCATCCTCACCTCCAACTCCTCCAAACCCATCCTCACCTCCAACTCCTCCCAACCATCCTCACCTCAAACTCCTCCAGACCCATCCTCACCTCCAACTCCTCCAAACCCATCCTCACCTCCAACTCCTCCAGACCCATCCTCACCTCCAACTCCTCCAGACCCATCCTCACCTCCAGCTCCCCCAGACCCATCCTCACCTCCAGCTCCCCCAGACCCATCCTCACCTCCAACTCCTCCAGACCCATCCTCACCTACAACTCCTCCAAACCCATCCTCACCTCCAACTCCCCAGACCTTCCTCACCTCCAACTCCCCCAGACCCATCCTCACCTCCAACTCCCCCAGACCCATCCTCACCTCCAGCTCCCCCAGACCCATCCTCACCTCCAAATCCTCCAGACCCATCCTCACCTCCAACTCCTCCAAACCCATCCTCATCTCCAGCTCCCCCAGACCCATTCTCACCTCCAACTCCTCCAAACCCATCCTCACCTCCAACTCCCCCAGACCCACCCTCACCTCCAACTCCCCCAGACCCATCCTCACCTCCAGCTCCCCCAGACCCATCCTCACCTCCAACTCCTCCAGACCCATCCTCAACTCCAACTCCTCCAGACCCACCCTCACCTCCAACTCCTCCAAACCCATCCTCAACTCAAACTCCTCCAGACCCACCCTCACCTCCAACTCCTCCAAACCCATCCTCACCTCCAACTCCTCCAAACCCATCCTCACCTCCAACTCCTCCAGACCCATCCTCACCTCCAACTCCTCCAAACCCATCCTCACCTCCAACTCCTCCAAACCCATCCTCACCTCCAACTTCTCCAAACCCATCCTCACCTCCAACTCCTCCAAACCCATCCTCACCTCCAACTCCTCCAAACCCATCCTCACCTCAAACTCCTCCAGACCCATCCTCACCTCCAACTCCTCCAAACCCATTCTCACCTCCAACTCCCCCAGACCCACCCTCACCTCCAACTCCCCCAGACCCATCCTCACCTCCAGCTCCCCCAGACCCACCCTCACCTCCAACTCCTCCAGACCCATCCTCACCTCCAACTCCTCCAGACCCACCCTCACCTCCAACTCCTCCAAACCCATCCTCACCTCAAACTCCTCCAGACCCACCCTCACCTCCAACTCCTCCAAACCCATCCTCACCTCCAACTCCTCCAAACCCATCCTCACCTCCAACTCCTCCAAACCCATCCTCACCTCCAACTCCCCCAGACCCATCCTCACCTCCAACTCCCCCAGACCCATCCTCACCTCCAACTCCCCCAGACCCATCCTCACCTCCAACTCCTCCAAACCCATCCTCGCCTCCAACTGCTCCAAACCCATCCTCACCTCCAACTCCTCCAAACCCACCCTCACCTCCAACTCCTCCAAACCCATCCTCGCCTCCAACTCCTCCAAACCCATCCTCACCTCCAACTCCTCCAAACCCACCCTCACCTCCAACTCCTCCAAACCCATCCTCACCTCCAACTCCTCCAAACCCATCCTCACCTCCAACTCCTCCAGACCCATCCTCAACTCCAACTCCCCCAAGCCCATCCTCACCTCCAACTCCCCCAGACCCATCCTCACCTCCAACTCCTCCAAACCCATCCTCACCTCCAACTCCCCCAGACCCATCCTCACCTCCAACTCCCCCAGACCCATCCTCACCTCCAACTCCCCCAGACCCATCCTCACCTCCAACTCCACCAAACCCATCCTCACCTCCAACTCCTCCAAACCCATCATCACCTCCAACTCCCCCAGACCCATCCTCACCTCCAACTCCCCCAGACCCATCCTCACCTCCAACTCCCCCAGACCCATCCTCACCTCCAACTCCTCCAAACCCATCCTCACCTCCAACTCCCCCAGACCCATCCTCACCTCCAACTCCCCCAGACCCATCCTCACCTCCAACTCCCCCAGACCCATCCTCACCTCCAACTCCACCAAACCCATCCTCACCTCCAACACCTCCAAACCCATCCTCACCTCCAACTCCTCCGAACCCATCCTCACCTCCAACTCCCCAAGACCCATCCTCACCTCCAACTCCTCCAAACCCATCCTCACCTCCAACTCCCCCAGACCCATCCTCACCTCCAACTCCTCCAAACCCATCCTCACCTCCAACTCCTCCATACCCATCCTCACCTCCAACTCCCCCAGACCCATCCTCACCTCCAACTCCCCCAGACCCATCCTCACCTCCAACTCTCCCAGACCCATCCTCACCTCCAAATCCCACAGACCCATCCTCACCTCCAACTCCCCCAGACCCATCCTCATCTCCAACTCCTCCAAACCCACCCTCACCTCCAACTCCCCCAGACCCATCCTCACCTCCAACTCCCCCAAACCCATCCTCACCTCCAAATCCCCCAGACCCATCCTCACCTCCAACTCCTCCAAACCCATCCTCACCTCCAACTCCTCCAAACCCATCCTCACCTCCAATTCCTCCAAACCCATCCTCACCTCATACTCCTCCAAACCCATCCTCACCTCCAACTCCCCCAGACCCATCCTCACCTCCAACTCCTCCAAACCCATCCTCACCTCCAACTCCTCCAGACCCATCCTCACCTCCAACTCCCCCAGACCTATCCTCACCTCCAACTCCTCCAAACCCATCCTCACCTCCAACTCCTCCAAACCCACCCTCACCTCCAACTCCCCCAGACCCATCCTCACCTCCAACTCCTCCAAACCCATCCTCACCTCCAACTCCCCCAGACCCATCCTCACCTCCAACTCCTCCAAACCCATCCTCACCTCCAACTCCTCCAAACCCATCCTCACCTCCAACTCCTCCAAACCCATCCTCACCTCCAACTCCTCCAAACCCATCCTCACCTCCAACTCCTCCAGACCCATCCTCACCTCCAACTCCCCCAGACCCATCCTCACCTCCAACTCCCCCAGACCCATCCTCACCTCCAACTCCTCCAAACCCATCCTCACCTCCAACTCCTCCAAACACATCCTCACCTCCAACTCCTCCAAACCCATCCTCACCTCCAACTCCTCCAAACCCATCCTCACCTCCAACTCCTCCAAACCCATCCTCACCTCCGACTCCTCCAAACCCATCCTCACCTCCAACTCCTCCAAACCCATCCTCACCTCCAACTCCTCCAAACACATCCTCACCTCCAACTCCTCCAAACCCATCCTCACCTCCAACTCCTCCAAACCCATCCTCACCTCCGACTCCCCCAGACCCATCCTCACCTCCAACTCCTCCAGACCCATCCTCACCTCAAACTCCTCCAAACCCATCCTCACCTCCAACTCCCCCATACCCATCCTCACCTCCAACTCCTCCAGACCCATTCTCACCTCCAACTCCTCCAGACCCATCCTCACCTCCAACTCCCCCAGACCTATCCTCACCTCCAACTCCTCCAGACCCATCCTCACCTCCAACTCCCCCAGACCCATCCTCACCTCCAACTCCTCCAGACCCATCCTCACCTCCATCTCCCCCAGACCCATCCTCACCTCCAACTCCACCAGACCCATCCTCACCTCCAACTCCTCCAGACCCATCCTCACCTCCAACTCTTCCAAACCCATCCTCACCTCCAATTCCTCCAAACCCATCCTCACCTCCAACTCCTCCAAACCCATCCTCACCTCCAACTCCCCCAGACCCAGCCTCACCTCCAACTCCTCCAAACCCATCCTCACCTCCAACTCCTCCAGACCCATCCTCACCTCCAACTCCCCCAGACCTATCCTCACCTCCAACTCCTCCAAACCCATCCTCACCTCCAACTCCTCCAAACCCACCCTCACCTCCAACTCCCCCAGACCCATCCTCACCTCCAACTCCTCCAAACCCATCCTCACCTCCAACTCCCCCAGACCCATCCTCACCTCCAACTCCTCCAAACCCATCCTCACCTCCAACTCCTCCAAACCCATCCTCACCTCCAACTCCTCCAAACCCATCCTCACCTCCAACTCCTCCAGACCCATCCTCACCTCCAACTCCCCAGACCCATCCTCACCTCCAACTCCCCCAGACCCATCCTCACCTCCAACTCCTCCAAACCCATCCTCACCTCCAACTCCTCCAAACACATCCTCACCTCCAACTCCTCCAAACCCATCCTCACCTCCAACTCCTCCAAACCCATCCTCACCTCCAACTCCTCCAAACCCATCCTCACCTCCGACTCCTCCAAACCCATCCTCACCTCCGACTCCTCCAAACCCATCCTCACCTCCAACTCCTCCAAACACATCCTCACCTCCAACTCCTCCAAACCCATCCTCACCTCCAACTCCTCCAAACCCATCCTCACCTCCGACTCCCCCAGACCCATCCTCACCTCCAACTCCTCCAGACCCATCCTCACCTCTAACTCCTCCATACCCATCCTCACCTCCAACTCCCCCATACCCATCCTCACCTCCAACTCCTCCAGACCCATCCTCACCTCTAACTCCTCCAAACCCATCCTCACCTCCAACTCCCCCATACCCATCCTCACCTCCAACTCCTCCAGACCCATCCTCACCTCCAACTCCTCCAGACCCATCCTCACCTCCAACTCCTCCAGACGCACCCTCACCTCCAACTCCCCCAAACCCATCCTCGCCTCCAACTCCTCCAAACCCATCCTCACCTCCAACTCCCCCAAACCCATCCTCACCTCCAACTCCTCCAAACCCATCCTCACCTCCAACTCCTCCAGACCCATCCTCACCTCCAACTCCTCCAAACCCATCCTCACCTCCAACTCCCCCAAACCCATCCTCACCTCCAACTCCCCCAGACCCATCCTCACCTCCAACTCCCCCAGACCCACCCTCACCTCCAACTCCCCCAGACCCATCCTCACCTCCAACTCCCCCAGACCCACCCTCACCTCCAACTCCCCCAAACCCATCCTCACCTCCAACTCCTCCAGACCCACCCTCACCTCCAACTCCTCCAAACCCATCCTCACCTCCAACTCCTCCAAACACATCCTCACCTCCAACTCCTCCAAACCCATCCTCACCTCCAACTCCTCCAAACCCATCCTCACCTCCGACTCCCCCAGACCCATCCTCACCTCCAACTCCTCCAGACCCATCCTCACCTCTAACTCCTCCAAACCCATCCTCACCTCCAACTCCCCCATACCCATCCTCACCTCCAACTCCTCCAAACCCATCCTCACCTCCGACTCCCCCAGACCCATCCTCACCTCCAACTCCTCCAGACCCATCCTCACCTCTAACTCCTCCAAACCCATCCTCACCTCCAACTCCCCCATACCCATCCTCACCTCCAACTCCTCCAGACCCATCCTCACCTCCAACTCCTCCAGACCCATCCTCACCTCCAACTCCTCCAGACGCACCCTCACCTCCAACTCCTCCAGACCCACCCTCACCTCCAACTCCTCCAAACCCATCCTCACCTCCAACTCCTCCAGACCCATCCTCACCTCCAACTCCTCCAGACCCACCCTCACCTCCAACTCCTCCAAACCCATCCTCACCTCCAACTCCCCCAGACCCATCCTCACCTCCAACTCCTCCAAACCCATCCTCACCTCCAACTCCTCCAGACCCAGACCCATTGACTGTTGGATTTAACACATTACAATGGTGCGCGCACTTCAAAAATACTTCATCAGCCGGAATGTTTTTCAGGACATCCTGGTGCTATATAAATGCAAATCTATCTCCCTATTATATCCAGTTTAATAGAATGTATTTGGATGGCAGTGTTACTCGGATTATTTCCTTGTTGTCAGTGAGTTGTTGCGCAGTGTGATACCCATCTGAGTGTTTGCTCCCAATACACAATATTAAATAATGTTGATGTGTAAATCTCAGCCTGTGGCTGAATAAATCACTTCCTGTCTTAATGCTGAATCAGTTTGAATTCCCAATATAGTTCCCATTAATTGGGCTGCTGAGTTTCGATGTGACACGACTTTGCTGCATTAGCTCCCAGCTCTGAATCTCCCTCGGTGCCTCCACCTCGCTAATTGGAGTTTTTAAATTCCCTTGTTTTTGCTGATTGTTTTGTTCCTCAATCTGCAACATTAACGCGTGTGTCTGTGTGTGTGTGCGAATCTGTACGTGCGTGTGTGTGAGTGTGTGTGTGTGTGTGTGTATGAGTGTGAATCTGTGTGTGAGTATGGGGTGAATGTGTATACGTGTGCGTGTGTCTGTGTGTGTGTGCGTGTGAACCTGTGTGTGTGTGTGTGGAAGTGAATTTCATTTATTTGTTTTAAACCTTGCTGTCTGTATGTAATATTAAGGGTCTGAAATATATCTGTGATCCTCAAGTAAAAAATGTTAAAGCGTTGAGGGAGTGAGATGAGAGTAGAATTCTGTATCTGATAATGCAGGGACAGCAAAGATGAGTATGTGGAACCTTGTCGACTGAGACAAGGGATATTGGAATGCGAAAGAGCTGACTCGAGCTGACTCAGGAGCATGAGAGGGAAGGAGATAAGGAAGTTGGGACGTTGGAATGTGAAAGAGCTGACTCAGGAGCACGAGAGAGAAGGAGATAAGGAAGGTGGACCTAAGGGACAGATCGGATAAGAAAAACCGTTAGCAGCAGCAAGTTGCATCATAGTCACCAGCCTTTCTTAGGATAATAATTTCATATAAGCACATGTTCTGGATCCTTGCCAAATCATTGGTGTATCTAGGAATTTAAGGGCACCACCTCTAAGCTGTGATTGTATAAAGAGACAGTCCATATTTTGGACTTTGGCACTTCTCGAAGGTGGTTCCCCGACTACTTAGAGATTTGTCCCGGCCGTGAATAAACGAATATTCGTTACTGACGTGTTCGAGTGTTTTACTTCTGGACTGACGGACGGCTATGTGAAAGCGCAATTCACATGTGTTTGTGTGAATGAGTGTGTGTGTGCGTGAGTGAATGTGTGTTTGTTTTTTGTGTGCATGCGTTTGTGTATGAGTGTGAATCTCTCTGTGTGTAAGCGCTTGCATGAGTGAGTGTGTGCATGCAAATTTGTGTTTATGTATCTGTATTTGTGTGTGTGCGCATGTGTGTGTGTGTATGTGTTTGTGTATATAATAATAATAGCCTTTATTGTTACAAGTGTGCTTACATTACCACTGCAATGAAGTTACTGTGAAAAGCCCCTAGTTGCCACATTCCGGCGCCTGTTCGGGTACACAGAGGGAGAATTCGGAATGTTGAAATTACCTAACTGCACGCCTTTTGGGACTTGTGGGAGGAAACCGGAGCACCCGGAGGAAACCCACGCCAACACGGGGAGAACGTGCAGACTCCTCACAGACAGTGACCCAAGCTGGGGATCGTACCTTGGACCCTGGCGCTGTGAAGCAACAGTGCTAACCACTGTGCTACTGTGTCGTGTGTGTGTACCTCTGTGTGTTTGTGAATGCCCGTATGTGTGTTTCTGTGTGTGTGTGTGTGGTGTAATATGATTGTCAGTGTGCCTCTGTATTTGTGTGTGTGAGTGAGTGTGTGGGATGTGTGTGTGGGTGTGTGTCTAAATGTCATGGGCATGTGTTTGTGCTTGAGTGAGTGGATGTGTGTGTGTTGCAGTGATATCATGGTTGTGTTGTGATTCACCGACTGACCACTAGGAGTCTCACTAATATATAAGTGAATGTTAGAGTCAGGTAACCACCTCAGACTGGCTGGAGGAAGCTGGAGAGAGGCTAATAAACACTAATAATCACTTATTGTCATGAGTAGGCTTCAATGAAGTTACTGTGAAAAGCCGCTAGTCGCCACATTCCGCTGCCTGAGGCCAGTACGGGATTGAACCCACACTGCTGGCCTTGTTCTGCATTACAAGCCACTGTACTAAACCAGCCCACAAGGTTGCTTGTGTTTGATTTTACTGTTATTCATTTGATGTTTTGTATCAAATTTAGCCACAGTTAATGTTGATAAAACATTTATAGCTTTGGCTACAGGTGTTTTTGTAATATAAATCAGGCCATCCGACAAGTATATTACATGGTACCAGTGTTGGATGGTATTAAACATTGAGAAAAAAAACAAGCCTGTCACGAGGTCCACAGAGATTTGAAGATTTTGCAGGCTGCAAGAATGGAATCCTTGAAACCACCAATGAGTCTCATGCTAATGTGAACAGCAGCTGGCGTGTGTTCAAACAATTTAATCTGTTTCTTACTGCAGTAAATTTAGAAGATCAATCAGATTCTCGTATGATAGAGATGCTCCAAAGTAAGGCAGGGCCTGAAGCAATTGCTGTGTTTCAATTTGCAAACGATGAAGATAGTAACAATTTTAACAAAGTAATTTGAAGATTTAATGCATATTACAGCCCCATAAAGAATGAAACTTATAAACGCTATGCGTTTAGATCAATGGACAGAAGAGTCCATAGATCATTCCATCACTGATTTAAAGTTAAAAGCTGAAACCTGTAATTTTTCTGCGGTAGTATCTTCCCTGATTCGGGACCAGATTGTGTTTGGTGTGAGTGAAAGTAAGCTGAGGGGACCGTTGCTGAGGGAATTATCTCTACATTAAGCAGCTGTGTATAATTCATATTCGTTCTAGTTATAAATAAACAGTAATTGTGTTTCAACTTACAAACCTAGTGACTGTAATTACTCGGCCACTAAAAGACAAAGGTTTCTGGGATTTTTATGAGAATTATTGGTTAATTCACTTGTGTTGTGACTCTGGGGCATGTTAGGCTGAAATTGACCGCACAGCACAGTTGCCCAGGGTGGTGTAATGGTTGAAAATTCATTTCATTTTCACTTACCCTTTCATAACATCTGCTGCCTCAGAAAGAAGTGTTCAAAGCAGTAGCTATTACAAGTGTCAGAGGCTTCTCTGAAAAACCAGTATACTTCAAAGGACGCGAAATCCTTTGACAACCTTTCAAATGCAGATTCAATCTTCCATTCAATTTGACACACCGATACATTGCACTAGCCACTAATTGACAATTCTGTCACTCCAGAGACAGCTGCTTGGTGCATTGTTCATTGATCTTTCCCTTCACGCTTGAATGCATCTCCATTGCCCTGCTTTGATTCTAACAACAATGTTTATAAACACTTGCTATGGTTAATGGTACCTTACCACATCAAATGCAGATAAGTGCATTGACTTCGTTTTTTCTTATGGCCGGAAGCACTTAGCGGCCTTTCTGGTCACTGAATACACAATCAAAATTTTCATTGAAAAGCCTCTTTAACCTCCTTAAGGATTGTTACAATCCATGCATTTCCTACATTGAAGTCTATCAGGGGCCTGGGGACCTGCCAAGCTTTAATTCTAATAATTTTCTCAGCACCCTTTCCCAGGTGATTGTAATTGTTTTAAGTTCTTCCCTCCTTTCCCTCTCCTGAATTTCAAATATTTCTGGAATGTTATTTATCTTCTACAGTGACGAACACTGTTCAATGTCTCCACCATTCCCTTATTTACCATTATTAATTCCCCAGATTAGTGAGGTCCTGTGCTCACTCTATTTACTTTTTTCCTTTTAAAATTCTTGTAGAAACTCTTATAAGACCATAAGACGAACTGCATCGACCCTGTCAAACCCCCTCAAAATCCGATATGTCTCAATGAGGTCACCCCTCATTCTTCAAACTTCAATGAGTGCAGCCCCGACCTCCTCAACCTATTTTCCTAAGAAAATCCCTCCATACCCGGGATCAACCTCATCAACCTTCTCTGGACTGCCTCCAATGCTGGTATATCTTTCCCTAGATGAGGGGACCAGAATTGTTCACCGTATTCCAGGTTTAACTCGTGTCTTTGATAGTTTTAGCAAGACTTCCCTATTTTTAGACTCCATTCCCTTTGAAATAAAGACCAACGCTCCATTTACCTTCCCTATTACCTGCCGAGCCTGCATGCTAGCTTTTTGTGATTATTGCGTAAGGACCACCCCCCCCCCCCCACCGATTCCTCCGTGCTGCAGCTTTCTGCAATCTTTCTCCATTTAAATAATATTCAGCTTCTTTATTCTACCTACCAAAGTGCAGAACGTTACATTTTCCTACGTTATATTCCATCTGCCAAGTTTTTCCCACTAACCCACCCTGTGTGTATCCCACTGTAGACTCTCTGTGTCATCCTCACCTCTTCCATTTACATTTATTTTTGTGTCATTTGCAAACTTGGCAATAGCGCATTCACCTCCCTCGTCCATGCCATTATTATATATTGTAAATAATTGTGGCCCCAGCCCTGATCCCTCTGGCATTCCATTAGTTACTGCTTGCCATTCTGAAAATGCCCCTCTTACCCTAACTCTCTGGGTGGGATTCTCTATCAGTCGAAGCCAGAATAGGGAAGGGCGATTGGGCAGAAAATTGGTTTTGGTGCTGAAATCCCGGAGGCTTCAATGCATTCCACTCCGCACGTACGGTTAACGGCGTTGGCATATCATTAGCGGGCCCGACCCGGTATTCGCCGGGGCCTCCGCGATTCTCCGACCCCACTGGGGGGGCTTCCCCGCGCCGAGGTTCACTTCTGCTTTCAAATATCGTGAAAGAGGTGCCGTGGCTAATGAGGGGGAGAGAGGCGGTATGGAAAGTGTCCAACATCACCATAGTTTGTGCCCGTGGCCAAGGGATGTCTGTCAGGGCCGCGGGGAGTAGTGGGGGGTGGCCAGGAGGGTGGCTGTGGGGTGGGGTTGGACGGGCACGGAGCATCATTGCTGCAGCCGGCAAGGCAGCCATGCAACTGCGCACACCGCTGACCGCTGACCGCTGACCACTGAATCGGTCCAGCAATGTGGGGCTCGCTCTCACAGGGAGCGGGGAGAATGTGGGATTCGCTCCCACAGGGAGTGGGGAGAATGTGGAACTCGCTCTCACAGGGAGCGGGGAGAATGTGGGATTGGCTCTCACAGGGAGTGGGGAGAATGTGGGACTCGCTCTCACAGGGAGTGGGGAGAATGTGGGGCTCGCTCTCACAGGGAGTGGGGAGAATGTGGGACTCGCTCTCACAGGGAGTGGGGAGAATGTGGAACTCGCTCTCACAGGGAGAGGGGAGAATGTGGGACTCGTTCCCACAGGGAGTGGGGAGAATGTGGAAGTCGCTCCCACAGGGAGTGGGGAGAATGTGGAACTCGTTCCCAATGGGAGTGGGGAGAATGTGGGGCTCGCTCTCACAGGGAGTGGGGAGAATGTGGAAGTCGCTCCCACAGGGTGTGGGGAGAATGTGGAAGTCGCTCCCACGGGAGTGGGGAGAATGTGGAACTCGCTCCCACAGGGTGTGGGGAGAATGTAGGACTCGCTCCCTCAGGGAGTGGGGAGAATGTGGGACTCGCTCTCACAGGGAGTGGGGAGAATGTGGGACTCGCTCTCACAGGGAGTGGGGGAGAATGTGGAACTCGCTCCCACAGGGAGTGGGGAGAATGTGGGACTCGCTCTCACAGGGAGTGGGGAGAATGTGGGACTCGCTCCCACAGGGAGTGGGGGAGAATGTGGGACTCGCTCTCACAGGGAGTGGGGAGAATGTGGGGCTCGCTCTCACTGGGAGTGGGGAGAATGTGGGGCTCGCTCTCACAGGGATGGGGGAGACTGTGGGACTCGCTCCCACAGTGAGTGGGGAGAATGTGGGATTTACTCCCACAGGGAGTTGAGAGAATGTGGGACTCGCTCCCACAGGGAGTGGGGAGAATGTGGGACTCGCTCCCACAGGGAGTGGGGAGAATGTGGGACTCGCTCTCACAGGGAGTGGGGAGAATGTGGGACTCGCTCTCACAGGGAGTGGGGAGAATGTGGGACTCGCTCCCACAGGGAGTGGGGAGAATGTGGGATTCGCTCCCACAGGGAGTGGGGAGAATGTGGAAGTCGCTCCCACAGGGAGTGGGGAGAATGTGGGACTCGCTCCCACAGGGAGTGGGGAGAATGTGGGACTTGCTCCCACAGGGAGTGGGGAGAATGTGGGACTCACTCCCACAGGGAGTGGGGAGAATGTGGAAGTCGCTCCCACAGGGAGTGGGGAGAATGTGGGACTCGCTCCCACAGGGAGTGGGGAGAATGTGGGACTCCCTCCCACAGGGAATGGGGAGAATGTGGGACTCGCTCCTACAGGGAGTGGGATGAATGTGGAACTCGCTCCCACAGGGAGTGGGGAGAATGTGGAAGTCGCTCCCACAGGGAGTGGGGAGAATGTGGAAGTCGCTCCCACAGGGAGTGGGGAGAATGTGGGACTCCCTCCCACAGGGAATGGGGAGAATATGGGACTCGCTCCTACAGGGAGTGGGGAGAATGTGGAACTCGCTCCCACAGGGAGTGGGGAGAATGTGGGACTCGCTCCCACAGGGAGTGGGGAGAATGTGGAAGTCGCTCCCACAGGGAGTGGGGAGAATGTGGAATTCGCTCCCACAGAGATCTTTTTTGTCCACTGTGTATGTTCCCTCAGCTGCAGAAAAATATTTTTCACTGTACTGGTTTATGTGACAATAAATCAATCAATCGAGTGGTTGAAGGGAACGTTGGATATACGAATAGAAGAATATGCTGACAGGGTGAGACGCTGAGCTGGTGGGGGGGAGGTGTATTGAGTGCAGCATAAATAACATTAGGCTGTTTTGGACCAAGTTTTATTATTGTAAATTCTGTGCAATCCTATGGACTGGGGCCAGAGAGTTCAATACAATGGAAGCGAGGGAATCGAGATGTGAGAATGGAGATTGAAACACTCGGCGATAATCTCCGCCTGTTTGGTGGCGGATGCTGTTGCTTGTTGCCAATTCTCTGCCAGTTACCTTCCCAGGATTTATTCAACCTAAAATGATGCTGTGGGAATTCAGGAGCTATCTTCGAGGCTCCCACTGCTGCAAGAATTGTACCGGATGGTGCTGAGGGGGTCGGACACATAACCTGCAATGAAACGAAGGAATTAGTTTTGAAGTTGCAGAATATACAGTAACTGGCCGGGGTTCTCCCGCAATGGGTGGGGCGGCCCATACCGGCGGCAAAGAGCGGCGTGAACCACTCTGCGTGCGCCGTCCGGAAGTTGCAGAATCGTCAGCACTTCCGTGGGCTGGGCCGGCGCTGGAGGGGCCTCCGCCAGCTGGCGTGAGTTCGCACACGCGCAGGATCGCCAGCGTGTTTTAGCGCATGCGCAGACCGGCCGGCGTGGTTCCTGTGCATGTGCAGGGGGTTTATCCTCCACCCCGGCTATCGCAGAGCCTTACACAGGCCGGCGCGGAGGGAAAGAGTGCCCCCACAGCACAGGCCCGCCCGCGGATCGCTGGGCCTCGATCGCAGGCCAAGCCACCATAGGGAAGCCCCCGGGGCAGGATCCCCCCGTGCCCCCCTGAGGACCCCGCTAACCGCCCTCCAAGCCAGGTCCCGCCGGTATAGACCATGTCTAATCCACGCCGGTGGGACTGGTCGAAAACGGGCGGCCGCTCGGCCTATCGGGGCCCAGAGAATTGCCGGGGGGGGGGGGGGGGGGGCGTGGCACTGCCAAAAGGCGGCAGGGCTGCAGGGCGGCGGGGCAGGATTCACGCCGCCCCCCCGCTGATTCTCTGACCCGGTGGGGGGTCGGAGAATCCGCCCTTTGTGTTTAACAGTGGGTGTTGACACCAGGATGTCTGGTCACAGAGGTGAGAGAGCAGCCACCGAGCGACACCTAACATTGCTGCCGTTACTCGTCCAGTACCAACCAAAGCTACAACAATGGTGGTCAGTGGTACTGTCTGTAGACTAAAGGAGTGCTCTGGGGACACAGGTTCAAATCCCACCACAGCAGCTGGTAAAATATAAATCCAGTTAATAAAGCTGGAATATAAAGGTCATCTCAGGAATGGTGATGGTGACAATGGACTGAATAAACTCTTCACTGCCCCTCTGAAATGGCACAGCCGAGACACTCAGATAGAGGGTAATTAGGGACGGGTAACAAATGCTGGCCCAGACAGAGACGCCAACATCCCAAGATCACTGAGTGTCTTTAAGACAGAGATAGATAGGTTCTTGATTAACAAGGGGGTCAGGGGTTATGGGGAGAAGGCAGGAGAATGGGGATGAGAAAATATCAGCCATGATTGAATGGCGGAGCAGACTCGATGGGCCGAGTGGCCTAATTCAGCTCCTCTGTCTTATGGTCTTGAGAACGAGTAACTAAAAAATGGCAGTCCAGCAATGCAATGATTTTCGGGAAGATGTCACTTACCATTTTCATCCAGCGGTGGATATTGCAGGTTCCTCCTGAGATCCTCCAGTGGAATTCCTGGAGAAGGTTGATGGTCAGGAGCACTGGGAATAAAAATCAAAGACTTTTCATTTTCTTATTAATTGACAAACTGTAGTCATCACTGGCCACACAAGCATTTACTGATCAATTCTCATCGAGAAGGTGAGGCACCTTCTTGAACCGCTGCAGTCTCTGAGGGGTAGGTACACCCACTTTGCTGTTAGGGAGGAGTTCCAGGATGTTGCCCCAGCGACAGTGAAGGAACGGCCAATATATTATTTCCCAGTCAGGATAGGGACTGACTTGGAGGGAAGCTCAATGACTGGGCAAAGTGGTTATTTCTCAGATAACAAATTCGAGATTGTAATGACGCGCTGCATTAAATAAATTCTCCCTCATCCCACTTTTGGTTCCTGAAATGTTTGCCCCCCAATTAGCGACAGTTCTGCCGGTGCAAATAAAACATAAAATAAATGCATGGTCACAAAATAACGAACAATAAATCGGCAAAATTATCCATTCCTGCAGCAACATCATCCAGTCCCACTGTTAGCTACTCAGTACTGACCCTCTGACAGTGCGGCACTCCCTCAATACTGACCCTCTGACAGTGCGGCACTCCCTCAGTACTGACCCTCTGACAGTGCAGCACTCCCTCAGTACTGACCCTCTGACAGTCCAGCACTCCCTCAGTACTGACCCTCTGACAGTGCAGCACTCCCTCAGTACTGACCCTCTGACAGTGCGGCACTCCCTCAGTACTGACCCTCTGACAGTGCGGCACTCCCTCAGTACTGACCCTCTGACAGTGCAGCACTCCCTCAGTACTGACCCTCTGACAGTGCAGCACTCCCTCAGTACTGACCCTCTGACAGTGCGGCACTCCCTCAGTACTGACCCTCTGACAGTGCAGCACTCCCTCAGTACTGACCCTCTGACAGTGCAGCACTCCCTCAGTACGGACCCTCTGACTGTGCAGTACACCCTCAGTACTGACCCTCTGACTGTGCGGCACTCCCTCAGTACTGACCCTCTGACAGTGCAGCACTCCCTCAGTACTGACCCTCTGACAATGCGGCGCTCCCTCAGTACTGACCCTCTGACAGTGCAGCACTCCCTCAGTACTGACTCTCTGACAGTGCAGCACTACCTCAGTACTGACCCTCTGACAGTGCAGCACTCCCTCAGTACTGACCCTCTGACAGTGCAACACTCCCTCAGTACTGACCCTCTGACAGTGCAGCACTCCCTCAGTACTTACCGTCTGACAGTGCGGCACTCCCTCAGTACTGACCCTCTGTCAGTGCGGCACTCCCTCAGTACTGACCCTCTGTCAGTGCGGCACTCCCTCAGTACTGACCCTCTGACAGTGCAGCACTCCCTCAGTACTGACCCTCTGACAGTGCAGCACTCCCCCAGTGCTTTCATCCCAGCCCTGTACCCCAGTAAACCTACCTAACTTTTGAACACTAAGGACAATTTATCATGGCCAATCCACCTAACTTGAACATCTTTGGACTGTGGGAGGAAACCGGAGCACCCGGAGGAAACCCACGCAGACACGGGGAGAACGTGCAGACTCCACACAGACAGTGACCCAACCCGGGATTCGAACAAAGAACAAAGAAAAGTACAGCACAGGAACAGGCCCTTCAGCCCTCCAAGCCCATGCCGACCATGCTGCCTGTCTAAACTAAAATCTTCTACACTTCCTGGGTCCATATCCCTCTATTCCCATCCTGTTCATGTATTTGTCAAGATAAATGTCACTATCGTCCCTGCTTCCACCACCTCCTCCGGCAGCGAGTTCCAGGCACCCACTACCCTCTGTGTAAAAAACTTACCTCGTATATCTCCTCTAAACCTTGTCCCTCACACCTTATACCTGTGCCCCCTAGTAATTGACCCTTCTACCCTGGGAAAAAGTCTCTGACTATCCACTCTGTCTATGCCCCTCATAATTTTGTAGACCTCTATCAGGTCGCCTCTCAAACTCCGTCGTTCCAGTGAGAACAAACCGAGTTTATTCAACCTCTCCTCATAGCTAATGCCCCCCATACCAGGCAACATCCTGGTAAATCTCTTGTGCACCCTCTCTAAACCCTCCACATCCTTCTGGTAGTGCGGCGACCAGAATTGAACACTATACTCCAAGTGTGGCCTAACTAAGGTTCTATACAGCTGCAACATGACTTGCCAATTCTTATACTCAATGCCCCAATTTTTATGCTCAATGGCCTGTCCAATGAAGGCAAGCATGCCGTATGCCTTCTTGACTACCTTATAGAACATAGAACAGTACAGCACAGAACAGGCCCTTCGGCCCTCGATGTTGTGCCGAGCCATGATCACCCTACTCAAACCCACGTATCCACCCTATACCCGTAACCCAACCACCCTCCACCCCTTAACCTTACTTTTTAGGACACTACGGGCAATTTATCATGGCCAATCCACCTAACCCGCACATCTTTGGACTGTGGGAGGTAACCGGAGCACCCGGAGGAAACCCACGCACACACGGGGAGAACGTGCCTTCTCCACCTGTGTTGCCCCCTTCAGTGACCTGTGGACCTGTACACCTAGATCTCTCTGACTGTCAATACTCTTGAGGGTTCTACCATTCACTGTATATTCCCTACCTGCATTAGACCTTCCAAAATGCATTACCTCACATTTGTCCGGATTAAACTCCATCTGCCTGTTCTTTTTACTCCTTTCCAAAATCTGTCTACCTATCTGCTCCTCAATCTCCCGCTGGCTGTTGGGAGGCCTGTAGTAAACCCCCAACATAGTGACTGCACCCTTCTTATTCCTGATCTCTACCCATATAGCCTCGCTGCCCTCTGAGGTGTCCTCCCGTAGTACAGCTGTGATATTCTCCCTAACCAGTAGCGCAACTCCGCCTCCCCTTTTACATCCCCCTCTATCCCGCCTGAAACATCTAAATCCTGGAACGTTTAGCTGCTAATCCTGTCCTTCCCTCAACCAGGTCTCTGTAATGGCAATAACATCATAGTTGCAAGTACTAATCCAAGCTCTAAGTTCATCTGCCTTACCTGTTATACCTCTTGTATTACAGCCTATGCACTTCAGGCCACCAGACCCGCTGTTTTCAGCAACATCTCCCTGTCTGCTCTGCCTCAGAGCCATACTGGCCCTATTCCCTCCTTCTCCCTCAATGCTTTCACCTGGAACTCTGGCGCCGTGAAGCAACTGTGCTAACCACTGTTACATAGAATTACATAGAATTTACAGTGCAGAAGGAGGCCATTCGGCCCATCGAGTCTGCACCGGCTCTTGGAAAGAGCACCCTACCCAAGGTCAACACCTCCACCCTATCCCAATAACCCAGTAACCTCACCCAACACTAAGGGCAATTTTGGACACTAAGGGCAATTTATCATGGCCAATGCACCTAACCTGCACATCTTTGGACTGTGGGAGGAAACCGGAGCACCCGGAGGAAACCCACGGAGACACGGGGAGGACGTGCAGACTCCGCACTGACAGTGACCCAAGCCGGAATCGAACCTGGGACCCTGGAGCTGTGAAGCCATTGTGCTATCCACAATGCTACCGTGCTACCGTACCACCCCACCTGGTCACCGTCTCAGAAAATTCAATCAACAATGCAGCACTCCCTCATCCAGCAATGCAAAGTGTCAGCATTATCGCAAAGTCAACGGGCATTTTACTGGTCCAGCAGGTTTTTCCGAACGCCCTCAACAATTCACACAGTGGACAGGACTGGAAAATCCAGGCCTCCGATAGACCTGGAAGCAGTAAAGAGACAACCTTGTCCCTGATCTGTGTCACTGGACAAATCCCCAGATTGTCTCAGTTATCAGCGAGCTAACCGGAGGTGACTGTGTCCACGTGAAGAACCTGAGATGGAAACCCGATCGTGTTCACTGAGCTGAACTTCTTTCTGTGAAACTCGACCGTCTCTGTTCAGAGACACCTTTCAGAGGACACACACTCTGTGACACGTCAACAGGAATATGCCAAGTCCTTAATGAAAGGACATCTCGGTAGCTGTGGCCATTGAGTGATTAGTTTAAAACAGGTAAGCTTAAATTGTGATGCTCCTGTTTGTTTTACAGTGAATATCATTACGGAAAACTCCACTCTGTTAAAACCTTATTATTCAGCAACACAATAGCTGTCAGCGTGACTTCTATACTGTGAAGGAAATCGATCTCTACTGCAGTCACTCACGTTTTCCAATATAATCTCAAAACTCTCGGCAGACTTATAGTGAAGTTAAAAAAAAGCCGAATTCCATTTTGAAAGTTATTATTTGGATTTGTTTATTGTCACGTGTACCAAGGTACAGGGAAAAGTATTTTTCTGCGAGCAGCTCAACAGATCATTCAGTACATGGGATGAAAAGGGAATTTAAAAAATACATAATAGGGCAACACAAGATATACAATGTAACTACATAAGCATTGGCATCGGATGAAGCATACAGGGTGTAGTGTTAATGAGGTCAGTCAATAAGAGGGTCGTTCAGGAGTCTGGTGGCAGTGGGGAAGAAGCTGTTTTTGAGTCTGTTCGTGCGTGTTCTCAGACTTCTATATTTCCTGCCTGATGGAAGAAGTTGGAAGAGTGAGTAAGCCGAGTGGGAGGGGTCTTTGATTATGCTGCCCGCTTTCCCCCGGCAGCGGGAGGTGTAGATGGAGTCCATGGATGGGAGGCAGGTTCGTGTGATGGACTGGGCGGTGTTCACGATTCTGAGGTTTCTTGCGGTCCTGGGCCGAGCAGTTGCCATACCAGGCTGTGATGCAGCCAGATAGGATGCTTTCTCTGGTGCATCTGTAAAAGTTCAGTAAGAAGTCTTACAACACCAGGTTAAAGTCCAACAGGTTTGTTTCAAACACAAGCTTTCGGAGCACAGCTCCGAAAGCTCGTGTTTGAAACAAACCTGTTGGACTTTAACCTGGTGTTGTAAGACTTCTTACTGTGCTCACCCCAGTCCAACGCCGGCATCTCCACATCATCTGTAAAAGTTGGTAAGGGTTAATGTGGACATGCCGAATTTCCTTTGTTTCCTGAGGAAGTATAGGCTTTCTTGGTGATAGCGTCGATGTGAGTGGACCAGGACAGATATTTGGTGATGTGCACCCCTAGGAATTTTAAACTTATTATTCAATCTGCTTCAACTGCTCTCACAGCAAACGCCTGCCCGATCATAACAATCTGATTAGTTTCTGTCAGCAGCTTTAATACTTTGCTGAGAAATGTAAGATAGTGGATATTCTATCACTGACCGGGGTTTTGCTCTGGCCGGACAACCTCCATTTTCAACTCATCCAAAGCTCCGATGCAAAACTGATCGGTGGCAAATGGAATTCATTCTGGATAAGTGTGAGGTGATGCACTTGGGCAGGACAAACAAGGCAAAGGGAATACAGGATAAACGGCAGGACCCTGGGAAGCACCGAGGATCAGAGGGAACTTGGTGTACATGTACACACGTCCCTTAAGGTAGCAGAGCAGGCGGGTACAGTGGTTAAGAAGGGAGATGGTATACTGGCCTTTATTAGCTGAGGCATAGAGTTTAAGAGCAGGGAGGTTATGCAGGAACTGTTGGTTAGGCCACAGCTAGAGTATTGTGGGCAGTTCTGGAATCCACATTATAGGAGGGATGTGATAGCCACTGGAAAGGGAGCAGACGTGATTTACCAGGATGTTGCCTGGGCTGGAGAGTGTTAGTTATGAAGAGGGATTGGATAGACTGGGATTGTTTTCCTTGGAGCAGAGGAGACTGAGGGGGGACAGGATTGAGATGTATAAAATTATGAGGGGCCTGGATAGAGTAGACAGGAAGCAACCTTTCCCCGTGGGGGAGGGATCAATGACCAGGGGGCAGAGATTTAAGGTGAGGGGCAGGAGGTTTAGAGGGGATGGGAGGGGAAACCTTTTCACCCAGAGGGGGGTGGGAGTCTGGGACTCGCTGCCTGAAAGGAGGGTGGGGGCAGAGACCCTCACAACATTGAAGAAGTATTTAGATGAGGGATCCCAGGGCAGACACGGCTATGGGCCAAGTGCTGGGAAATGGGATTAGAATGGTGAGGTGGTTGTTTTTGACCAGCACAGACGTGATGGGCCAAATGGCCTTTTCTGTGCTCTCTGACTCGATGACTCTGCTGCCCCAGACTTCCCCAAACATTCTTCAGCTTCTTGGGATTTGTCCTGATTTGTGGGAAGTGAGTTTTCTTTGCCGATGGTTCTGGGGCTGAAGGGAATCCATTTCCCAACACCCCATAATTCAGGAGGAAGCACCCCCTCTCCTCGCCATTGCCTCACATTGGGGCCGAGGCTGCCACAGGTAACTCAAGAGGGTTGTGCTGGGGGAGTATTTTTAAGCACAAATTCTAACGATCCCTGGGGTCCGAGATTTACCGATCCAATGGAAGGCATTGGCCTGAATTTTTCAGATATTTATGAGGTACATATCCTCGCTTGCTCCAATACTCCATCGCCATTCCACGCTTGAATGAACATTCGCGGCTTCAGGTGGCAGTGGTGTAGTGATATTGTCACTGGACCAATAATCCAGAGGCCCAGAATAATGCTCTAGGGGCCCAGGTTCAAATCCCGACACTGCTGATGGTGAAATTTGAATTCAATTTTTTTAAAACTGTGATGACCATGAAACCATTGTCGATCGTCGTAAAAACCCATCTGGTTCGCTAATGTCGTTTAGGGAAGGAAATCTGCCATCCTTACCCGGTCTGGCCTACATGTGACTCCAGACCCACAGCAATGTGGTTGACTCTCAACTGCCCGCTCAAGGGCAATTAGGGATGGGCAGTAAATGCTGGCCCAGCCGGCGACATCCACATCACATGAACAAATTTTTTAACAGGTGGGGTTTCTGCTCCTCGCTCAGGAGGAAGTCCAGCCTTAGGGAGTTGCTGACCAATCACATTGGCTGGAATGTCTCCGGTCGCTGCAGTAACGGGCGCAGCAGAAACGGGTGCTGCAGTAACAGGCGCTGCAGTAACATGCGCTGCAGTAACGGGCGCTGCGGTAACGGGCGCTGCAGTAACGGGCGCTGCGGTAACGGGCGCTGCAGTAACGGGCGCTGCAGTAACGGGCGCTGCGGTAACAGGCTCTGCAGTAACATGCGCTGCAGTAACATGCGCTGCAGTAACATGCGCTGCAGTAACGGGTGCTGCAGTAACGGGCGCTGCGGTAACAGGCTCTGCAGTAACGGGCGCTGCAGTAAAATGCGCTACAGTAACGGGCGCTGCAGTAACGGGCGCTGCAGTAACGGGCGCTGCAGTAACAGGCGCTGCAGTAACGGGCGTTGCAGTAACAGTCGCTGCAGTAACAGGTGCAGAACTAACAGGCGCAGAACTAACAGGCGCTGCTGTAACAGGCGCTGCAGTAACGGGCGCTGCAGTAACATTTGCTGCAGTAACGACCGCTGCAGTAACAGGCGCTGAAGTAATAGTCGCTGCAGTAACGGGCGCTGCAGTAACGGGCGCTGCAGTAACGGGCGCTGCAGTAACAGGCTCTGCAGTAACGGGCGCTGCAGTAACATGCGCTGCAGTAACATGCGCTGCAGTAACATGCGCTGCAGTAACGGGTGCTGCAGTAACGGGCGCTGCAGTAAAATGCGCTGCAGTAACATGCGCTGCGGTAACAGGCTCTGCAGTAACGGGCGCTGCAGTAAAATGCGCTACAGTAACGGGCGCTGCAGTAACGGGCGCGGCAGTAACGGGCGCTGCAGTAACAGGCGCTGCAGTAACGGGCGTTGCAGTAACAGTCGCTGCAGTAACGGGCGCTACAGTAACAGGCGCTGCAGTAACATGGTCTGCAGGAACAGGCGCTGCAGTAACGGGCGTTGCAGTAAGGAGCGCTGCAGTAACGGGCGTTGCAGTAACGGGCGCTGCAGTAACGGGCGCTGCAGTAACGGTTGCTGCCGTAACGGGCGCTGCCGTAACGGGCGTTGCAGTAACGGGCGCTGCCGTAACGGCCGCTGCAGTAACGGCCGCTGCAGTAACGGGCGCTGCCGTAACGGGCGTTGCAGTAACGGGCACTGCCGTAACGGCCGCTGCAGTAACGGGGGCTGCAGTAACGGGGGCTGCAGTAACGGGCGCTGCAGTAACGGGCGCTGCAGTAACGGGCGCTGCAGTAACGGGCGCTGCAGTAATGGGCGCTGCAGTAACGGGCGGTGCAGTAACGGGCGCTGCAGTAACGGGCGCTGCAGTAACGGTCGCTGCAGTAACGGGCGCTGCAGTAACAGGCGCTGCAGTAACAGGCGCTGTAGTAACGGGCGCTGCAGTAGCTGCAGTAACGGGCGCTGCAGTAACGGGCGCTGCAGTAACGGGCGCTGCAGTAACGGGCGCTGCAGTAACGGGCGCTGCAGTAACGGGCGCTGCAGTAACGGGCGCTGCAGTAACGGGTGCTGCAGTAACGGGCGCTGCAGTAACGGGCGCTGCCGTAACGGGCGCTGCCGTAACGGGCGCTGCTGTAATGGGCGCTGAAGTAACGGGCGCTGCAGTAACAGGTGCTGCAGGAACAGGAGCTGCAGTAACAGGCGCAGAACTAACAGGCGCTGCTGTAACAGGCGCTGCAGTAACGGGCGCTGCAGTAACATTCGCTGCAGTAACGACCGCTGCAGTAACAGGCGCTGAAGTAATAGTCGCTGTAGTAACGGGCGCTGCAGTAGCTGCAGTAACGGGCGCTGCAGTAACGGGCGCTTCAGTAACGGGCGCTGCAGTAACGGGCGCTGCAGTAACGGGCGCTGCAGTAACGGGCGTTGCCGTAACGGGCGCTGCCGTAACGGGCGCTGCAGTAACGGGCGCTGCCGTAACAGGCGCTGCTGTAACGGGCGCTGCAGTAACGGCCGCTGAAGTAACGGGCGCTGCAGTAATGGGCGCTGCAGTAACGGGCGCTGCAGTAACGGGCGCTGCAGTAACGGGCGCTGAAGTAACGGGTGCTGCAGTAACGGTCGCTGCAGTAACGGGCGCTGCAGTAACGGGCGCTGCAGTAACAGGCGCTGCAGTAACGGGCGCTGCAGTAGCTGCAGTAACGGGCGCTGCAGTAACGGGCGCTGCAGTAACGGGCGCTCCAGTAACGGGCGCTGAAGTAACGGGTGCTGCAGTAACGGGCGCTGCCGTAATGGGCGCTGCCGTAACGGGCGCTGTAGTAACGGGCGCTGAAGTAACGGGCGCTGCAGTAACAGGTGCTGCAGTAACAGGAGCTGCAGTAACAGGCGCAGAACTAACAGGCGCTGCTGTAACAGGCGCTGCAGTAACGGGCGCTGCAGTAACATTCGCTGCAGTAACGACCCGCTGCAGCAACAGGCGCTGAAGTAATAGTCGCTGCAGTAACGGGCGCTGCAGTAACGGGCGCTGCAGTAACAGGCGCTGCAGTAACGGGCGTTGCAGTAACAGTCGCTGCAGTAACGGGCGCGACAGTAACAGGCGCTGCAGTAACATGGTCTGCAGGAACAGACGCTGCAGTAACGGGCGTTGCAGTAAGGAGCGCTGCAGTAACGGGCGCTGCAGTAACGGGCGCTGCAGTAACGGGCGCTGCAGTAACGGGCCGCTGCAGTAACGGGCGCTGCCGTAACGGGCGCTGCCGTAACGGGGGAAGCAGTAACGGGCGTTGCAGTAACGGGCGCTGCCGTAACGGCCGCTGCAGTAACGGCCGCTGCAGTAACGGGCGCTGCCGTAACGGGCGTTGCAGTAACGGGCGTTGCCGTAACGGCCGCTGCAGTAACGGGGCTGCAGTAACGGGCGCTGCAGTAAAGGGCGCTGCAGTAACAAGCGCTGCAGTAACGGGCGCTGCAGTAGCTGCAGTAACGGGCGCTGCAGTAACGGCCGCTGCAGTAACGGGCGCTGCAGTAACGGCGCTGCAGTAACGGGCGCTGCAGTAACGGGCGCTGCAGTAACGGGCGCTGCAGTAACGGGTGCTGCAGTAACGGGCGCTGCAGTATCGGGCGCTGCAGTAATGGGCGCTGCAGTAACATTCGCTGCA